>NC_143014.1:172833896-172991655 GCF_055824585.1 Amblyomma mixtum
AGCTGGCTTATGGACGCGATGTAACTAAATCGCAGTGGAAGTGCTGAAGGTAGCATGCAGGTGAGTCAGCCCCCTCGTCATCGGCCTCATCAGGTTCTTGGTATTGCGGGAGTTCTCATACTTCACGTACTATTATTTTCATTAATTGATGGCTTTCCGATGTTGGCGTCGTCATCAGCACCAACGAAGTCATCCCAGGTGGTACCAGGTGGGGCGAGCTGTGCATTGACGATGCGTTGCCGCATATGCATATGCGTGCAATAACATGGTGTTCAACACCATCCTCTATAGTTCATGGGTCTCTAAACACTGCCTTACGGAAGCAGTTCTTGATGTACTCTGCAGTCAATTTCATCCACAGGGCCATATCATTCTACGCCGGAGAGCAGAGAAATTCAAACTGGGACGTTGTGGCATCTGGTCGGTCAATTGCTATCTGTATGCGCTGGTGACGCGCTGCCCACAGGACACCTTGAGCACATGAATTATGCCCATGTCAAGTGACTAGTGATACTCGTCACATACGATGGCACAAGAGTGTGGTCACCACAGTGAGGGAAGGCAGCAAGTGGTGCGCCGCATGGTTGTCAAGCACGAGAAGGGCCTTCCTATTCTTTTTTTCGCCATACCGCAGTCGAACTCAAGAAGCCATTTGGCAAACATGTTGCGTGTCATCCCCGGGCCACCTCTAAAGTTATGTCTAGTGTCTCACTTATTGAATAAAAGTCACACATCATTCAGGCCTTTTTGCTGTGCATGTAGCGTACGAGAAGGTAGCTTCCAAAGCACTGCACCTTGCGAGTCTTCCTGATGACAGATAGTGATCATCGGTTTCTGCCATTAAAGCTCATGTACAGACAACTGCGGACGCGAAGCTTACTGCACCAGTGCTAGGCGTCAGCTTTCAAGGCATGAGTTTTATTGCGAAAGCAATACTGCTTGCACTTTCAGCCCGTCGCGTAGCGAGGCCGGTAGCTACCAAGCGCAGCCTAACTCCTGCTCCTGCCACGCGCGGCGCGCTTAGCGGTCTGACGTCACAGCTGCAAGAGTGGGGCTCCAACTTGCGCCATCGCGTAGCGAGGCCGCAGCTACCAAGCGCGCCCTAACTCCCGCTCCTTACTGATCAATTCGCGCTAAAAGGCACATACACACGAAAACACAAACGGACGAAGCGCGTTGATCAGATTGATCAGTATGAAGCACCAACTAGCCCCCGCTCTTGCATTGCCGCTCCTGCCACGTGCGGCGCGCTTAGCGGTCTGTTCGGGTGTCCACCGAGATGACAGAGAATTACTGCACCATTTTCTTTCCTCAAAAAGCGGTGCGTTCAAAGGGCAAGGCATGGCGCAGTAATTCTCTGTCATCTCGGTGGACACCCGAACCACAGGAAGGGAAGAACGCCACCACCCGTTTGGAGCGATACCTTGCCCTTTGAACGCAACGCTTTTTGAGGAAAGGAAATTCTCTGTCATCTCGGTGGACCCCCGAACCGCACCGTACAGGAAGGGAGGAAGTGGGAGTGAAAGAAGAAGGAAGCTTCTAGACAATCATCCGTTAGCGTCAGCCGCTCGTTATGGCGACCGAGGCACGCATAAATCTCCCGGCACGTGGGGGCCCTCGTGTGGTGAGTATAATGCCATGTAAAACAAATGGGCAAAACTTTCATAAATAAGCTTTACTAAGAGCACTACCAAGACACACCACCAGGCAAACCAGGCGCAGCCAGGGCTATTGCTTTCGCAACTTACCGGGCTTAACCAAGCTAAGCCTCTGCCAAATTTTTTGATGGCTGCATCTAGTAAAAAGTCTTTTCTGCATTCCATATGTCCCGTATTTCTCATTTATTATTTATTTTTATTGTTTTTGCATTTTGGGTCGCCGCGTTATTTCCATAGGAATTGGGGCGGGTGTGACACAGAGGCTAGGAGATGGTCATTGCTCTCCATTCCTAGAAGAAGCGGCGCTTTTCAACTGCAGGTGTGAGTTTAGAGAGGCCTTCGTTCTTGCAGCCATAGGTGTTCATTGTACCTGAAACACTATGCCATTGCCCTAGCACACATTTTGACGGTAACAACATCCTCGCTCGTAATAAGCGAGCGTTCGTTATAACTGCAGCTGTTATAAGTGGTTATAAGGCACGGCCTTCATTTGAAGGCCGTGCCTTATTCTGTCCATTTCTTCATACCTTTGTCCTTGCTCTTGTTTGCAAGGCTGCAAAATGCATTCTACACAGTGCTGCTTTGCAAACAACTTCAAGGTGACGTATTTGGTGCCTGTGTCGGTCATGATCTAATGGCAAGTGCTTGTCGACTACTGCAATGTCAAGCTTAATGCTTACCATATATACATAAAAATAACTCGAGTTTTTTTCTTTAGTTCCTCTGTTTTAAATTGCGTCTCACTTTGTTTGGAACCATGGTAAGAGTATAAAGTGATTTTTTTTTTCTTGCTGCTGCTCAGGATAGCTACAGTGAGCTTCGTCACCAGATTTGCTGGCTGCTAGGGGAAGCCAACTTTTCGATGGCCTTGGGGATGTGCTGCATGCACAGGCAAAAAAATAGGGTTTCTACAAATGAGGAAAGAACCCAGTGCAGACTGTTGAGAAAGTAAAGGCACTGAAAGAATTGAGGGAGAAAGGAAAGAAGGGTGAACAGGCACAGGACTGAGGAGTGCGAAACACAAAGCAGCAGTAGTACAGCACTGATGGCGGCCACTGCTGCATGGGAGACGTGTGTATGTTAATGTGTTGAGGCGTTGCTGCGCTCGATGATGATGGGCACATTTCTGAAAGGTTGCCTCTCAGATGATATCTATGCATCTGTAGCTTCCATATTTTTGTCTGTCAGCTCCATTTCTTCTGAGCTGTCGATTGTTGTTGACTTGAACAGGTTGAGATTGCATTATAATTGTAATATTTTTTTTTCGTTTTTGTGAGGTATCAAACTCTTGTCTCGCATTATATTCATTGACCTGTTATATATGATTAAATATGTCTAAGGCAAGGATTCCAAAGCTGGGTTTAATGTCTACCCAATTTATTGCGTGCACCCCTCCCACCTCCATTTTTTTTTCATCCGTGCTGGAACATTGCAATGACATGCTAACTTTGTTGTGGGAGCTTACTGTGCAATTTATAGTTTTAAGCTTTTAGAAAATGTTTGTGAAGCAAAATTAGGAATAAGATGAAATATGGGCTTGTTAAGTGGAGCTCTGATGCCCGCCTTGGTCTCGTGTGCAGTAACTCTATGGCAGACGCATGATTGTGCACTGGATGGACAGTTTTGCTTGCATGTCTTTCACTGCACAAACTTGAAAAGGTAGTTTCGAGTCATAAACTCTATATAGGCCAGGCGCTGTGTTCAAGAAACTCAAATTTTGGGTTTCTTGAACACAGCGCCTGGCCTATATAGAGTTTCTCTCAAATTTTTGGGCCCCGTTGCGGTGGCTTAGTGGTTACGGCGCTTGGCTGCTGACCTGAAAGACGCGGGTTCGATCCCGGCCGCGGCGGCCGAATTTCGATGGAGGTGAAATTCTAGAGGCCCGTATGCTATGCGATGTCAGTGCACGTTAAAGAACCCCAGGTGGTCAAAATTTCCGGAGCCCTTCACTACGGCGTCCCTCATAGCCTGAGTTGCTTCGGGACATTAAACCCCAATAAACCAACCAATAAACCAACCAATCAAATTTTGGGATGCAGGGAACTGCACAAGCAAATGGACTTTTTGTCTGTGCTGAGCCAGTGGCTGGAGAAACATTGTGGTGCAGTGTGAAGCAAAAACTCTGTGTGATTGTAATGAACTCTGTAGTAGACATGACATTTTTTGTCAGGTTATTAAGTGATAATACTTCACTTCTAAACTTAAGAGTTGCAGAGTTCAAAGAGTAATTTATCACTGCAATTTTGAGAGAGGTTGTTCCTGAACCCCAAAGCCTAATGACAACAAACGCTAGCAAAATGTTTGTCATTATATGTTGGCTTTCGTTTTACTTTATTGTCACCTTTTTTGCTGCCGTAGATGCTGCCAGTCATGTCCATCGTGAAGAGTAGCACTAGTAAGAATGAAAGGCAGATGTGTCACCAGAAATAATAATTTGGCATGCATTGGCAGTTTCTAATATGAGTGCCAATATGTGAGACTGTGCTCTTTGCTGACTGCTGATACCAAAAATAAAGGTTATTTGCGATGATGGAAGCTTTTGCTTATACATGATGGCAGACTACACTGCACATGGGAATAATTGAGGCCCACTGTACTGATTAAGTCATGCTTACACCATTGTGTGTTTTACAATAGCTATTTGCTTAAATACTACAACAGCTCGGTGATGTGCTGTATGTGGGGTTTAATGTCCTGGAGCTACATGTGGTAGATGCTATAGTGGAGGGGTCTTTATTGACTTTGACACCTCTGAGGCTCTTTAATGTGCACTGAAATTGCACAGTGAAGAGGCATTTTTTTCTTTTTGTCTTCTTCATAATATGGCTGCTGTGGTTGGGGATTTGATCCCGCTACCTAGGGCTCGGCAGCTGAACACCATAACCGCTGAGCCACCATGGTGGGTAGCTGGATGTTGGGAATATATGTTTGTTGCATTGCAACTCTTGTTGACAATTAATTTCACTTGTACACTTTGTTGCAGGCATCAAGATCATGGAAGGGTGCTCGGTTGAAAAGGTCACTTCACGTAGCCAACACAATGTGCATGACGTAGAAACGAACTGGGGAACCATTCGTTGTGAATATTTTGTCAACTCAGCTGGTTATGTAAGTGGCTTTGCAGTGACAGCTTGTACGGCAACTGGTGTGGTGATGCTTCCCTCTCTCATGCCCTCACCTCTTGCACCCTTGCCATCGTTTGTGCTTTCACCAGTGACAGAATGTCGTTTCACAGTTGACAGCTGGTGGTGCTGCTGCCACTCTTCATGCTACTGGTGGACTGTCATTTCTATACATTGCATGTTGCTGTCTTATCATCATCATCATCAAAATGATTGTGTGATGTTAATTGCATTAATTAGTGTGTTTCAATGCGTGGTAATCACAGAGATCCATCGTGCAGTGAATGGCATCACCTGTGAACTGGCTGAGGGCATGCTAAGCAGCCTCATAGGAAACCACAACTTATGCTCACGATTAATTATATGATGATTATATGGGAATCGGCCAAGGCACACAGCAACACCACAGTCGCATGGCGATCAACTGTGGATGTTCTTGGTGCATTGCAACACCATTCTCAACACTAATTTGTACTACTTGCATCACGAATGTTTGTCTGATGGCTGTGCTGTGACACCAAGAGATGCTGGTGACGTACACGTCATGCAGTGTCATAAGCTTATCGTAATTTCTTGAAGACCTTCATTTGTTCGTCTGAGTAAAAACATCTTCGACTTCTTGAGAAGTTTGCAGCCTGCATATTCTGTTACCTAAATTAGCCTCTGTTGACGAATTAGGAAGAAAAAAGGAAAGAAAACTTGATTTAGTTCTTTTTTTTTTATTTTGTTATCGCCTTTTTTAAACCCATGGTTTCTCTTTCTTTCTGAACCTTAAGGTGGCGGTCCCACTCTGACGGTGAGCGGGAACCATTTTTGGTGATATTTCTACGTCGACTTTACCTCGCTCGTTCGCTTCATAAATATGGTTCAGATATCTCCGAAAAGCTACTTTTCTCTGCTTTCAAAAGATGCATTTTGTTTAACGGTAGCTGCAAATTTGTTTCAACTGTAAAAGAAAACGCAAAGATGAAAACTGGCAGTTGAGCTCAACTTGTCTCAGGAAATGCAAAATTGTGAAAAACCTCTTGCACCTAGAGAAATATCTTTCGAGATACTTTGAGATCGGATGCTAATCAACATATTTAAGCATTTAGAAGTACGTGTATAGATTAGTTTATTAGCCACACATGTTTGAAAAGCATAGAAAACAGAACAATGTAATCTCCAATAACTTTTGGGATATGCATTGCATTGCGGCGCCTTTTTGTACAGTTTGAGATCGTCTAATCGCCCTTCCATTCTGAAAATTTCATCCGTCTGCCTTGTTTAGTTTAAAAGTTATTCCTGATCAAAATTAGCGTTTTTTCGAAATAGTTAAAAACGGAATGCAAAATTGTTCAGGTAACCAGCACGTGGCAGTTTTGAGATTTTGCGTGAAGAAACTTAATACTTCGCTCTACGCGGCTAAGCATCGCCTTTACTCTACGGCTTTTGGGGAATGCGCAATGTCTAGTTGATTTTAGCGACCTTTTTTGATCTCCTCATGAAGGACACAAGCTCTTGAAACGTTCCGCGGCTTCTTTTTTTCTGGCAAATATGCTCTTAAAATGTCGGTCTCTCATTCCTTTAATCAACTTGTAACAATTGCCAAGAACAAAGTCCGCAGAATACAAACAATAATAGCAATAACGCAGCGACATGCGATAAATGTAGATAAATTTAGTAAGTAGCGCCATCTACACACATGCACGTGTACTAAATAATCACAGTTCAAAAAAATAACGAGTGTGGCGCTGCTAAACATTTACAATCAGGAGGTGTTCACGAGAGGGAACGATACCTCTACAATGTTCGCACGTTTCCCTCGATTTTGCCCAATGTAGTGTGTGTCGAACTTCCAAGCAGATTTCCGCCATATTGCTTTGCTGGATTGTTTTGTAGCGTAAAGCTAGTAAAGCCACACTACGCGGGTCAGAGCCGAGTTTTGCGCGAGTGTGCGCCGCCTGTTATGCGCAGCGCGAGAACCGCGTGACGTCACGAGAGGCGCAGGTCCGCCGGTGCGAGCTCCTCGCTGTCGGCGCCGCCGGCGTGCGCTCCACTCCGACGCGTGACCTCGTGTTTACGACAGTTGCGCCGCGCGCTACTGCGCATGAGCGAGGAGGGTGCGCGGAGAAATGACGGTCGCGCTCAACATGTAAGCTCTGGTAAGCTAAGGAGAGTCGAGCCGCTGCCAAACGGCGCAGAAGACTGGAAAATGTAAATTCTTCCGATCCCGAGGTTGTCGCCTGGCAGTTTGCCGTCGAGCAGCCAATGCGAAACGTGCGGCCGAAACACCGGATCACTTGACGCTACGTATATCCAGGCATAGCAGAGCTAAGCCACTGCCATTTTTTTTCACCTGACGCTCCGAAACGCATTCTGGGCGTCGTATTATTTTTCGAGGACAGCTTTGGCATTGCTAAAGCGACAGGAAAGGGAAGAGACAGGCTTTCGCTTCGTGCTGCCGGTTGTTCGTTGTTCCGGCTAGCGCTGTGGAGGGGAAGTTGGAGAGCGCTCGATTCGCCTGCACTCAATGCACCAGTTCGGCAAAGTTCTGCGGCAGCGGCGGTGCGGCGGGTGTGTACCGCTAGTTCCGGCACTTTTAGCGCAGTTTGGCACTGTCTGCTTCCAAAACGGATGGTCGAGTGCAGGCCTGGTCGTCGCTAGCCTTTGCGATGCCAATGAATTGGAGCCAGCTGTTTACAGCCTACATCAGCGGCAGCCAACCTCTCGTATCTCATGAAGAAATGTGCAAACCGCACATCACAATAACATGTTGACATATGAACCAGCCTCGATCCGTTTCTTTGAAGAACTCGAGCAGCGTTCTAGCTTGTCGACGAGTGAAAGTTAATTGAGTCTCCGCCGTTTATCACAACCCGCAAACCATCATCTGCTTCCATGGCGGCTGCAGCTGCACTATTTCAGCACTAACCATGGAGCAGGTGCAGTTTTCCTGAACTAGACTCGCACTTCTTTCAAACGAATGCCGTGGTTCAGAGGGCGCCATGTTCCACCGCTGAAATGAATCCATGTGGCATATAAGTCGGGTACAACTCAAGAACGAAGCAGCACATGCCCATCAAAGGAGACCGCCCAGCCAAGCGCGTCGACCGAACAGTTTTCTGCTGGGTCACCACAGGTGCGCCGCGACAGCAGTGGAGACTGAAGCTGCCACGACCGTCTGTTGCCGAATATGACCCCACCTGTAGCATTGAGCGCTTTTGCGAAAAAGACGCTCTCGCGCGGATCTATGCGAAAGGTGAGCAGCCCAGCCCTCTCCCCCCCCCCCCCCCTCCCCCTTTAGTGGCCAGTGCAGCTGAGACAATTAACGGGGGCACCACACCTACTAGTACCTTCGCCTTTCTCCCTGTCTTTTCCCCTGCTCCTGCTCAGGTGCTCCTAGAGACGATGGCGGATGCCGGGGCAGCAAAATCTCTTCCTTTCTTTTTGCGTTATTATTCTTTTAGCCTTATCCCGAACAAAGGACATCCACCGTCGGCGACACGGGGACAAAGCGCCGACTCCTTCGTTCTCTTTCGCAGACTTGGCTGCATGCACAGCCACACAAATCGACGTGATTGGCTGGAGAGCTCCGTCTGAGTTGCGTGTGCCGCTTCGTTCTTTTGTTGTAACCGACTATAGTGCTGAGAAGTCCCCTTTTCGGGAACTGGCACAAAGGACCGCCCCCTCCCCTTGCTGCGCGCCCCTCCTGCAGGCGGGGTACACTAGCGCCGCAGGAAAAGGAATTCTCGGAAAATGATTACAAGCACGTTATAAGCGGTGTTTACATGACGGGTTGAGTGGAGGATTTGAGCTGAAAACCGGTTACTGGGTTCATGTAAACGAGTCGGATCCGGGAGTCGAGGGAGCGAGTCCAGTCAACTCCGCTGCAGGGGGTGGGTTGACTCACTCGACCCCAACAGCAGACAGCACGTAAACCGGTCTGAGTAGGGTTAGTGGAAGGAGGGGTGATAAATGCGAACCTGTTATTCGCTTGCGCCGTAGCGCCTGCGAGGCAGCCGTGCATGCCGCAATCTTCCTGGCTGCCACTGCCCTTTCCCGCTGCGCCGTTCGACGCTTGGTGCCGCTGCTGTTGAACCGGTCGCGACTCGCTAAAATCGAGTTCATGTAAACATGCCGTCAAGTTGGGCTGACCTTGCTCAACTCGATCTCCTGGCTCGACCCGCCGAAGTCGGGTTCATGTAAACGAGGCTATAGTTTCCTGACAATAGACGGTGTGAAAATATCAGCTGTTCCTACAGTTTCCAGGTACGCGCGCGTGCACACGCACGCATACACACACACATACGCGGGCGCACTTTTTCAATCTTTGACCCAACCACATCGAGGCAAATCGACGCAAGGTTAGAAAGATAAACATTTCAACACGCGATGGAAAATTCTGGAGGGAATAAGCAACCTAATGATGCAAACTGGATACAAGAAAGACGTACGTCTAAAATGAATAAGAGCACGCAGTTGAGGGTCCAAACGAGAGAGGGGAGGGGGTCGCCCTAAGTGCCTACAGAACTATCGCTTTGTAGCCAACCCCTTTTTTTTGGCAGCATTCCTGCACACCTCGCCCCCCCCCCCTTCCCCCCCTCCGTTCTTCTTCGTACAATGTCTATAAAAAAGTCTCGAGTCCGCCTCGTGAATGGTATGCATCTGTATACTGCATTTTTGTGAGCCTTGGCAAAATTCCGTCGAAGTTGATCGGAATTGGTTGCAAGGTGCCGCCGCATGTACGACGAATATTTGCTTCTGAGGTAAACACATTCCGACACTTGCGGTGCTAACCCTCTCAATAGCAATTTCACGTCTCTTGCGCAATGTCGATTCATCTCAAGGGTAAACAGAAATTGACAATTGCCCACTTCTCTCTGCCTTTTTCTTTACCAACCATAGTTTATAAGGTTGGACAGGCATACGCTGAGCGTTGACTAAATTGTATAGCTGTCTTTGTTATAGTTTTCTTATCATAGATGCAATATCATTTGATAAAAAATAATTTTTTTTTCAGCGCTATAGTTAGCAGGTTACACTCTAGACCAGGAGTGTTCCGACTACTACTAATATTACTATGCATCAACAGTGACGAAGTGATTGAACGCGCAAAAGACGAGGGCAGAAGGAAGGACACAAGAAAGGCACCGATTTCAACTATAAGGTTCATTGAAAAAAAAAACGCTAGAAATATATACATGGGACATAAACATAATTAATTTTCTTTATTTCACACCTTCCTTATTTTTGGCGTCCGCTTCCTCTTTTCGCTTACTTACTAATTTGCTCTGTGCAATTATGTCGACAGTTATCACTAACTCTCCCAAGTTTCCACTGTGTCGACGTTGTGCCTTTTGCGATGCGGGCTGGGCAGCATTATTTTTTTCTTTTTCTTTGCTCCCACTAATATATGTCACGAAATTGAAAACAGGAAAGTCTGTAGTCGCGTAAAACTCAAGAACGAAACGGCACATTCCCTCAAAGGAGGCCCTCCAGATAGTAACATCGACGGTACAGCTTTCTGCGGCTATTTAGCCAAGGCTAAACAAGAGAGAGAAGGAAACGGTCCTCTGTTCCCGTGCTGGCATCCTTATCCCGAACAAGGATCACCTCACCTCTGACGCCGTTAGGACAAAGACGGTACCCTCTTTGCCCCGGCTCGCCCCACTCTCTTTGGCTTTGGCAAGGGACAGGCAGAGAAAGAAGCATGCGGAACCACCCCAGCCAACACCTCCCCCCACGCACGACGAGGACTAGCAGCCGGGCTTGCCATGGTTCGTTTGTAATCCTCTGAAGGCAGGCGCAGCAACAAAAGAACCCTCACGCAGCACAGGTGCACGGGTCAAGAAAGGACCGGACACGTATCTCAACATCTCAACCAAAACCAGTCTCGGTTCGCTGGGGGCAAGACGGGTAGACACTTTCTCAGTGATGGATCAGTGTCGTAGCCTGGTGGCAGAATATGAACTACTCGCAAGATGGCGGCAGTGGAACCGCCACCTTAAGGACATGATTGCAGCAGAATACTGACTATACGATCTTTAGGGGACTGCGCAAAACTGTCATGTAATCCATGCATTGTATATACCCAGAAAACTAATACTGTATTTACTCACATGTTGGATCTGGTGCTCGGCTGCTGACCTGAAAGACGCAGGTTTGATCCCGGCCGCAGCAGTGAGATTTCAATGGAGGCGAAATTCTAGAGGACCGTGTATTGTGCGATGTCAGTGCACGTTAAATAACCCCAGGTGGTCGAAATTTCCGGAGCCCTTTACTGCGGCGTCCCTCATAGCCTGAGTCGCTTTGGGACGTTAAAATCCCCATAAACCCATAAAACTCACATGATGGATGCATTCATGTAAAATTAATGAATTAATGAATTCGCTATCCTGGCTATCAAAATGTGTAATTTTTTTCCTGTCACATAATAAGTGCACTCCTGTCTTCATCTTTTTAGCATTTGTTCTGAAAATACGCTGGTAGGAGGCGTTTTGATGCTGACAAGGTACAGTCTTTGTCAAAAATATACAGCCCAAGGGGTTTACTTCCAAGCCTTGTAGCAGGGCTCTTTAGCACATTTGACAGCCCTAAGCTTGGGAGGGTTGGAGACTTAAGTTCCTCCTGTCTTCGTGAGGTTAGGGAGAGGAGTCGTGCTGCAGGGCTCAGAAGCAGACCCCTTGGGCTGTATACCTTTCTACAAAGACTGTACATGCACTGACATCATTGTGTGTTAAGCACGGGATGCATGTAGATTGAAATTTGGACCGCATACCAGAAATACAGGTTCTCCAACTTGATGAATACGTCTTGTGACACATGGTCTGACCATGCTGGCAACTCATCATTCTGTTCAGACTCCATCTAGAACGGCTGCGACATGGAGGTTTTGCCATTATACTAGTACTATGCAGCAATGCCTCACAACGGCTTAACTCATTGCTATGTGCTAGTAATCTGTACCAGAATTAACTATGCAGCAGTACCCCACAAAGGCTTAACTCATTTTTATGTGCCAGACTTTTGTATCAGGGATAACAAAAACATTATTGCAGTTAACCATTATCACATTATCACAGTTAACGAATAATTTTGAATACTTCTGGCATACAAAATAAGGTTAACTGCAGAACAGGCATTTTCAAAATCATGTATTTTTTTAGCACTCAAAGTCCTTACATGATGCATTGTAGCTTTGCCACGCTCATTGAAACTGTGTTGACGTCCTGCAAAAATTGCCATCGGATGATGGGGAGTCGATTTACATGCTGAGCTGACGTATTTGTGGGATGTGAGACCTGTCTATGAGACCCCCAACTGCTGGTCTTAATTGCGATTGGGTCATTGCGCAGCAATGGCTTTTAAGCGATGACTCCATTAACATCTGCTAGGCGTACACACCGCGCGCCCAATGCCCAGCGTCACCCTGAGTCAGGTGTCAAAAAGGGGCACCCATTTCATGTGCCTGATGCTAGCTTCCCTCAGTGCTTGCGCCATCGCACTTGATTCTCGAATTTCATGCGAAGATCCATGGAAGTCAGGACACTGCATGTCCTCTGATTAGAGAGATTTATCATAGCGCAATCCACAGCTGCTGTCGTGATCCGCTTCTGCAGGGAGTCACTGAACATGTACAGATCGCCTTGAGGATGCCCCAAGGCGCCAGGCGCCAGCCAGCTGTTTGCACGCCTGCCCCATTGGGACCAGTCAGCGCGTGCACACTGGCGGCGCCCATGGAAGTGGATTGAGCTATAGTAAATCTCTCTATTGATGCACGCTCTGTGCTGGTTACGGTGTGTGTGCACCATAGCTGCAGACTCCTGGCAGGTACAGATCTGGGTGCCGCACTTCCGCTTGCTCGCATCTATACTCCGTTTCATACATAGCTGTCAACGCAGCCAAGGCTACGGCGCCTGTTCGCGCTCCTCGTCCGCATCGTAATGTAGTGCGTCGAAAGTGAAAAGAGTAATGAACTCAAAATTAAAGCAAATGTTGGTTGATATTGCAGTATAATGATAACGGTGTTTTATTTTGCAAAAAGATTGCTTTTTCTTTAATGTTCTTCAAAACACAGTGCATAGTTTTCTGGGTTTTTTTCGGCTCCTCCTGTAACAGGTTTTCGCAGCTAGGCCGGCCGGCGATGTCGTCTGCTTTCGTCTTTCGGTTTCCGAGTATGCGAAAATGGCACCGCTATCGCCTACTCGCTTGTTTTCTTCGCCCACTGCGGCTTCAAAAACATCTCCTGCTCGCCTGTTCTCCAAGCTGAAGTCTCCGAAAATTTCTAAAGACTCCAAGCAGGTTATTGTCAACGTTTACTCTAGCGTAAGGAAGCGCTTCCCGGAGAAGAATGTGCGTGAAGTTCTCGAAACTGTGGGCGAGATGACTGGGGTGAGCCCTCGGACAGTTGCGAGGTTCAAAAAGGAAGGTCTCGCTACTGGAATAAGATCACCGCAAAAACGACCTAGCAAGGAGACCATATCTAGCTCTCGCAGTGTTAAATATGACAACTTTGCAGTCAACGCCATCCGACTCAAGTTACATCGTATGTATGCCGTACACTACACTGCCTTTTCCCTTGGAGACAAGTAAACAGCGCTGTGTTTTTCAAAGTAGGTGTTAGAGTTTGACAGTTTCGAGTTTCTACCTAATGAATCTTTTAAGAAAAATAAAAAAATAATAATAAAAAACCACCCTAGCCGGGAGTCGAACCTAGGCCATTTGTAAAATGAACACACAGGCGCGCGCTTCGTACCACTCAGCCACGACGCGAGGCGGACGGATACATTTTGCTTGTTTTTTTGCAGCGGACTACTTTCGTACCTTTGGCAGCGTTGACAGCTATGTATGAAACGGAGTATAGCTGTGTCCACGTGCATGCGCAGATGGCTCTGGCATATGCACGAGAGCGCAGGCCCGCGGAGTGGAGTCAGAGCTTTGGCAGCGCACACGCTATGCTGCCATCTCGGAGGAGGTATGCTGAACCAAAACCACATAAAGCAAGAGTTCCAGGAACATTATTCGCTCTAGACGAATACTTTGAGATTTTGGTTACCACTCATTTGGATCGAATCGAATATCGCATACATTACTGTTCATCCAAATATTCGAAATTATCTTTGCGCATGCCTAATGAAGATATGGGTGATTTGTACAGTGCCTTTGGCAGCAAAGCAGAAAAAGCTGGCCAGATGAGAGCTACCTTATTTTCTGGCTGTGGGCCTCACAAGTTGGGCACCAATCCATACCATCAGCCAAAAAATCATTGCAGCCAGCCATGCACCCGATGACCTTGTTATGCACATGTCTGCTCCTTGATTTTGATTTGGAATAATTTGAGTGGCATGACATTTGCCAGTAAAGAGCTCTACCAGTCTCTTGTCGAAATCAAGAGGAAGAAATGGGCTTGGGCAGGGCATGTAATGCGAAGGCAAGATAACCGCTGGTCCTTAAGGGTAACAGAGTGGATTCCAAGAGAAGGCAAGCGTGGCAGGGGTGGCAGAAAGTTAGTTGGGTGGATGAGATTAAGAAGTTTGCGGGGACACGGTGGGCACAGCTGGCAAACGACAGGGTTAATCGGAGAGACATGGGAGAGGCCTTTGGCCTGCAGTGGGCATGGTCAGGCTGATAATGATGATGATTATGATGATGATAGTACCGGTTGTCGTACAGGGCGGGGAGTGTATAACAACCTCTTTTCATGTAATACACACTTTTAATCCGTTACCTCTATGAAAGGTTCACTGGGCCTGCACTTAGGTATTTGTCACAAGATTTGAACCGCTGCATGAATGAGGCACACTTAATCAAGGTTCTCTTCTAATCACTGCTTATTTATTGTATTGCTTGAGGAGGAAAAATGAATAGCTAGGCATTGTTGCATGTTTTTGTGTTTTGTTGTAGTTTGGGCGGCATGTTGGCAAAATGAGCACACCTGAAGTAAAGGTTCCTCTGCATCCATGTGGACACCATTTTCTCCACACATTGCCTGTGGAAGGCATCAACCCTGTCATGCCTGGTGAGTGTCATGCAGCTACACATATTTTCAGTGATGGTTGATTACAAACAAGTCAGGTGGGTCTTGTGGAGCCCAGAATACTATAATCTCAGTGCTTCTCAATATCTACACACTGCCATCTTAAATTATATAGTTGTTAGAGCATAATAGTGCAAAGTTGTTGCTGTTGTTAATATAGTGATGTGTACATCAATTATTGCTAATATCTTGTCAATACATCAAGTGAAGGAACTGACTGGCCAGTGCATAACTCTTGCATTGCTAGCGACTCCTTTGTGATCTTTTTATACTATGCAGTGGTAAACTTTCAGAAAAAAAAAATACCATGCTACACATTCTCAGCTATTATCATGATCGTCTTTTTCTTTAACGGCAGGTCACGAAGGCACTGTTCTTTAAACTGCTTTCGGTTGCACTAGCTTTTTGTGTGATCCATTCTGTGAGTCATAAATGAGTGTTTGTGAAAAAAATGAGGGTTTTGAAAGGGCAGCCTCTTGCAGTATTTTTTTATTGTTGCTTTTAAGACAAATGAAATTTTGCTTGATGGCATTAATTAAATTAATAACCTTAGTTGTTTGTTCTTGCATTTTGGCTATACTACATTTCATCATTTAGCGTTTATCACCTATGTACATTTGTGATAGGCCAGTATCAGTCATTTGCTCTGTTTTTGGACAGTGGGACACGATACTCACTTTGCAGACAAAGGTGGTAAAAATATCATATTTTTTGGGAGGACATTGCTGAGAACATCCTTAGATGATGCCAGAAATTTTATACATAGCATAGTCAACTAACTTATTTTTGTATGTTGATCTGTTTGGAGATATGGTGAGTACAAAGGCTGTACTGCCTGTTTTAAACTGCTTTTGTGAATATTGCTTATGTTGGCCTCTTAGTACAGGCTTTCATTGCTGGAGTTTGTCTATTCTCTATCAGTGCGCTTAAGAAATTGCCAAATAGATCTCTGTTTCCAACAATGTCTTTGTCTCTGTGTATGAAACAACAACTATTTGTACAGTTTCAAGAGCACAGCCCTTTGAGCAAACCTTCAAAATTGCTAGTTGCACAAAATGGACTGAGTGCTTGGTGCTGCGATATCATGACATGTCAGTTTCCCAAATTACAGGGGCAGTAACAAATTTGTGAAGTTAGTTTTTCACTGTACAGTGGTGAGCAGCCTTGTCTAGAGCGCTTGAGCAGTGCGCACTTGGTAACAAAAACCGAAATTAGAGAGCAGCCCCTCATTACAGGGCAAAGTTTTCGTGCCTGCTTTGTTTACGAGGCTATCTGGCGCTACTTCCGTGCAGGCGTTGCAGCTGGACCCTAGAGGCTGCCACAAAATCTGGATTTGTTTGCAAGGAAGTGCACCGCCCGAGCGCTCTAGACAAGGCTACTCACGACTGTACATGCATCAGCTTGCATAATGTAGAAGTTATAGTCTGAATGTTAAATGAACAGTGCATTAAAATTACTTTAATTTTGGCATGTTACTTCCTCATATTTGCCTAATGTTTTGATGTGCAAAAATACTGAAGTGACATTAGACTAATTTGTATCTAACACACCTCATCTTGAAAGCTCAGCATAACTTTTGAGGCTCACTTTACCGTCTTCAGTAATTTCTGAAGAAAGTCATGTTTTTTGATGATGTGCTATATTTGTACCTGTCAAATTGCATTATTGCTTTCCAATGTAAAAAGTACAGCTTTTTCCCTGTAACTGCCTTTTTTTAATGAGACATGTTTTATAAAAACTGTGTTGTCACTTCTTTCAGGATAACTAATTTTCTATACTTTAAGAAGAGCATGCAAAGTGAAGGAATTGGCAGCAATAGATGTTGTTCTACTGGATTATGGTCAGTCCACTTCTCAGAAATGTGCTAGTTACTATGAAATGCAACTGTGTCACTTGGTGCTACTTTGAAATATTAGTATTCAAATACTTTACCAGTGAACTGCACTGCTGAAATTTTTGAAATTAGGACTTTGTACGCAGAATAGTTTGAAAAGGCTGCAGTAAAAATGTAATCTACCACAGTTAAATGGCAGTGCTTTAGTTTGTCTGTGTGAGAGTTGTCTTTCATGCCTCACCTCAAGAGAGTTTGCTGTGCCTCTACCACTAGTGGATCAGTCTGAGGAGCTTGTGCTTGAAGCTAGGAAAACTGAGAGAAAGAGGATGGTGTCTTTTTATGAAAGACAGAGGTTAGAGTGTGCAGGTAATTGTAACACTTGTAGCTAGCGATGCTTATAGCTTGCTGTAGTCCTAATTTCAGAAGGAAATGTAGATTATGACAAATTTATCTAGGTGTTTTGGCGAGCACAGGCACATCCTTGAACATCTAACCTAGTTATTTATTTTTCTGAAACTTATTTTTTGTTCATACTTGCAATGGCTGTACTGAAGATTGACCGAATTATTCAGAAAAGGTAAATCACAATAAATTTGGCACAAAGTGCTGATGCTGGCACAAACCTTTTCATGCATTCAAAATGGGAAGAAAAAGTCGAAAAACTATGAGCTAAATTTGCTTGCTGCAACTTTCACATTACACCCGCTAGGCAAATTGCTGGTTTCGGGTGGCCTATGCGAGAGAGTATTTGCGCATGACAAAAGACGTGCTGCTGAGTTCAGGCTTATGAGGGCTCCTTGCATTGGAATCTCACGCAGTGATCCATGACTGTGATGGCCACTTCTACTTGAGGGCACATGAAGGAGCCTACCTTGCTGGTGGCTTTGAGCCTAAAAGTAAGCCTGCTGACCTTAGCATCCTTCCATCTAGAGAACTGGGAACACTTCCTGAAGACTGGGACCAGTTCTGTAAGTTCTTCACTCTCTTAGTACTTTTGTACTGTTTTTATTGCATTCACATAACAATCCCTGCCAACTATAATTTGCATGCTTCATACTTCTCTTTTTTATATTTGTAGTTTCAGGAGGTTCATAGGTGTTGTCTTACATTATGGTGGTTTTGGTTTTATGGGGCTTAACGTCCCAAAGCGACTCGGGCTATGAAGGATGCACCTTATGGTGGAACTTAGCATAGATGTGTATGTGTGGATATACCAGGGCACTAGGTAGGCTTATGTGCTTTTTAGTCCTGATTTTTTTCTTAATACTGAATTGAGTATTAATATTGAGTATTATTAATACCGAATTAATACTGAATTGAGTGAGTGTATAAGCGTACAAGCGTACTCTTTAGAATAAGGCCATAATAGCATACACCTGTTTACAGGTTTGCCTGTAAGAACATTGTGTATAGGCAGTTTACATTGTGTTCTGCACCACTGTGTTGGTGCAGATTGTAGTCAGGCTGATAATTTACTGAAACTGATATATAGGGGTGTGCGAATATTTAAATTTTCAAATACGAATAAGAAAAAATGTCTTCGAATATCGAATTGAATATTGAATCGAATATCTGTTCAGTATGAAAAAAAATTTCATGAAGGGAAATATAGGCAAGCGTTTTTTTTTTTTTAAATAGGTTTATGGGGTTTAACATCCCGAAGCAACTCAGGCTATGAAGGACGCCGTAGTGGAGGGCTCTTGTTGATTTCGACCACCTGGGGTTCTTTAACGTGCACTGACATCGCACAGCACACGGGCCTCTAGCATTTCACCTGCATCGAAATACGGCCGCTGTGGCTGGGTCACATTTGTGTTTTTCATTTGTGTTTTTGTGTTTTTTTTTTTTTCATTTGTGCATTTGTGTTTTTTGCAACCTGTGTCTTTTGAGTCAGCAGCCAAGCACCATAACCACTAAGTCACTGTGTCGGCTTACTTGCAATAGTATGTGGTCTGTGCAACTGAATTAAACAATACTAGACTGACTCAACACCGTACAAAAATAACGTGACGTGCACAGAAATGTATAATGCTTGATTAGACAGTTTAGCAGGTGCAACCTGTAATGGGGTCACATAAAATGTGTAACAAAGTATGAAATCCATGAATTGATGCATGACTGTACTAAAGATAATATGATGGGTAGTAAAACCTCACTAATTCGAACTTCACAGGACCAGAAGAAATGCCCAAATCCTTCGAAGATCAAGCGGTTAAATTTTGGTTAAATTTTGTCAGTGCGCAACTGCTGATTGGTCCCGATGCAGCAGGCGTGTGCCCACCTCGCTAGAGTAACTGTATAGGTTCCCAGAGTTGCGCGTTGGTCTGCCATATCGCTCTCCAAAGCATCCAAGTTATGAGGGAAAGCTGCAACTCGTGCATGCAGGAGGCATGCTTGGTGCAGCAGTGAGAGCGACTGTAGGCTCAATCCACTTGTTTCTTTTTTTTGGTGCCGTACCTCCTTTATTCTAGCAAAAATATTGTTGCAAGGAATGACACAGCTTGCTGGTGATGCGTTGGCTGCACCAAGACGTATCTCATTGGGTTACGAACGAAATACTCGCCATATGAATGGGTGACGCTGTTTGTTGTAAACGCCACAAGTCACGAGCATTTTCTTCTTACCAGTTAGCTTCATTAAGTTGCGTGTTTTTTATAAGAAAACATTGTTTTCAGTGAACTTGTGCACTCAGTCAAAATGAAATGCTGCAGAGCACGAGAAGAGTAGGTGTACCATTGGACTGTCAGCAGCAGTCTATAGCTAAAAGATGCGGAGGAGTTGGCTTTGCTGCAATGAACGGACGCTTTTTCAACCAGGTGATTGCGTTTGGCCAGTGGAGGTGTGAGTGGCACAGGGAAAACAAATGAGTAGAACTGGGAGCCTATACAGTAACTCTACTCGTCGCCAACGTGCGGTGCCATCTGGCTCTCTCTCCCATAGTCTAGCCTCATAGATCTGCGTACAGAAAAAGTATTGATGTCTGAAGTTTACATTATAAGCAGTTTACGCTTAGATGGGCTGGTGGTAGAATAAAAGGTTTTGAATTTTTGTGACTGAAAGTCAGATTTTTTCTCCTGTGTGCATTTGTTTTGAAGTGGCTGTGAAAGTTTGGTGGTGTCGAGTAAACATAGACTACAGGTACTATGAAACTGTCAGCCAAAATTAACCACACATTATAATAGCAAAAATAGTTCAAGAATTGAAAACAAAGGTATCTCTCATTTCTTGATCAGCTCCTGACCGTATTTCAGTGTTTTCTGATGTTGCTTGCATCTCTATAGCCGGAAGTTGTAATATTAAGAGTATGAGTGCCCCCTATCCTGTTCACAAAGCTAGGAAAGTAGTAGAAATAAAGTTATTCAGATACTTAAAATATTTTAGCTCCCCTTTTCCCTGCTGTGCATTAAAAAAATACAAGGGATATGCAGCAAGTGCCTTCAGGGCTTTAACTTTCTTAATAAGTAATGGATTTGAAAGAAGACTGGAACTTCTTTTCCAGAAGCATGTCATTTTGTTATATAGTAGCCCCTTCAGCCAGCAATGCCTTCCACCACTAATGCTTTAGCCTCCATATGCTGTCCCTCATGAATGCCACTTGTACCAATACAGAAAGCCATCACAGAGAGGGAGACAAAACGTTTATACATTGCTCATAGCGTCTTGGGAGTCTTCATGGCTAAAGTCCCTAGTCCAGGACTCTTGGTCCAGTCGCGGCAGCTTGGGCCCGTTCGACCAGTGAAAGCTGATCACAGGGTTCCCAAGCCATCACATAAAAGAAAAGAAAAGCATGCGTTTTAGTGAAACCGTATAGTGTTCAAATCCTAGTGCTCATACAAAATGTAGCATATGTATCATAAGTGCATAAGTTGGATGATTTATGTTCACATGCTATGGAAATGAGTAGATATAGTCCATAAAACTAAATTGATGAAGTGTGTATTAGAAAAAAATGCAACTAAGTCAGGGAGATTATTCTAGAAATTTTAATTCATAAAGTATAGTACCACTAAGTAAAGTGTGACCATGTTTTCTTGAGAATTTTTGTGGGACTTTGGCACTCCCTGACCATGAGCAATTTGCCGCACAAATATGTGAGCGGTCATTACAGTGTGCAAAATTACGGTGCAAATAGCTCAAAATATATATATTTTTTTTTTGTATGGAAGATATCCTCTTGAAGGAAATGCTTTTCCGGTTTCCAAACCTGGGAAATATAGAAGTGGACAGACTTTACAATTGCCCTGAAAGTTTCACACCTGACTGTCGTTGGATCATTGGAGAAGCTCCAGAGGTGAGTCAGTAAACCTGTATGCCACAGTATGAAGCCAAGTCGTAAACATGTTCCTGATAGGGTTTGTGTTTTTTTTTTTTTGTGTGTGTGTGTGTCAGTGAAAACACCTTGCAGACTATATATACTAATGTGTTGTACAGTTACTATGATTTGAATAAACGTATTTCAGGCTGGAAAAAAAAAAAAGAAAGGTATTTGAGAGTGCATACCTTTTTCTAAGGTTTGTTAAACACACATGTAGTGAGTTCATGAACTCCATATGATATTGCATGTTGCAGCATAATGTGGCATCGGGCTTGCTTGTAACCATAATATCTGCTGCTGCTTTGTCATGTTTCATAGGTGTACTGTGTGGATGCAGTTTACTCAACACACTCTGTCTCAGTATGTGCATGGCCAGGGGAATTCTGATTGTCTTTTCAACTCTGCTTGGGTGTCAATTCAGTAATTAATTAAACATCCAGTTCATGCAGAAATAATGCTGTATTGCTTACGTTGTTCTTGAGAAAGCCTGGGTACTTGTTGCAATGTTCTTGATTTGGTAATTAAAGGAACAGTCTGTTATCAGAGACGAGTATAAAAGTATTGGAATATTCTTGATCTTTCCCTGTGATGGCAATAACAAGGGCAGAACTCACAGTTTTGGCAGGAATTTTTATAATTTGAATTGGTAAAAAAATCTGGCTAGATCTGGCTGCAGCGCCACACTGTGTTCGAAATTTGCAGCTCCCCATGTGTACAGTCTACGTCACATAGAGTGGATATACCACGTTGTATGAATAGGACTAAATGCCATACAGAGGGTTTTTATTGTTGGAGGATACTCCAGACGTCATGTTGTTTCCTTTTGCAGCTATTGTCTGTTTCTTACATTGTTTAAGGGGGGGATGAGGGTCTTAAAAGTGACCTTTTTATTGTGGCTTGAATCTGATGAAATTTTGCACACAGATGTGTTTTTCTCTTCTGATTTCAAAAATGTAGTTGTAATTGAGCTGGTGGTCTTAGATCAAAAGTTATCTTAGATCCTAGAGTGTAATTAGGTAATTTGTTAAGCAGCTTTAATGGACTTTCTCATTGCATTTTGTTGCTTTTAATTACATGAATTGATAGCCAGCAAATTCCCATACCCGATGACATTCTTACTTTTTTTTGTTTAGGCCACATATAAATAGCAATTTACAATTAGCTTAACAAGTTGCAGTGTAAAATACTGCAACCTTTTACTCTCGACGTAGTTTATCAGGATGACATGCCTTTAGAGAAAAACAAAGAATGTCACCGGGTACGGGAACTCTCTAACGATCAATTCATGTAAATAAAAGCAACAAAATGCAATGAGAAAGTTCATTAAAGCTGCGTAAGAAATTACCTAATTACATTCTAGACTTTGTAAGATCTAAGACCACCAGCTCAATTATGATTAGATATTTGGAATCAGAAGAGAAAAATACACATGTTTGCAAAATTTCATGAGATTCCAGCCATAAATAAAAAAGTTAGTTTTAAGACCCTCGTCCCCCTTAACCGTTTTTTCATCATCTTAAAAATTGAAGTGTTTTGGATTAGCAGATTGCCAGTTTGTTACAGTGACGCGGCCACCAACAAGAAATATTTGCATCAGCAGTAGATATCAGCAGTCCTACTTTATTGAAAGTTTTCTGAAACCACCTTAATACCTTCAACTATAGTTTTAATAAAATCTGCACTTTTCACGGTTTTCAGATGCTGATTGTCATTGGAAAGTGACATACTCATGTAGAAAAATCGCAGTTTAAGTTCTTCTGCTATGTGTCTCAGCCTCACAGCTGGGTGTACGTTTATTTGGGCAAGGAGCTTTCACCTGTCGCAAAACAAATGTCGTTGATAAGAATCACTAGACTGCCCTTTTAACAAAGCTAGATTAGCCAACTTTTTCAGTATTTTTGTGAAGCGTCCAGTGCTAAAGTTTGGAAGGGTGTCTGTAGCTACCCTATTGTTTTGTTTCCATCAAAGTAGCTTTCATGAGCCTAATTTTTTTCATGCTAAGAAGAAAGTGCTCATTTCAAAAGAAATCTCTCATTATTAGGCACTTGTGCAGACTGAACAGATAGCAAATGACCGGACTTTGATGACTATGACAAATCTGACGTTTATTGTGGACCATTTTGCCCAGAATGTATTACTATCTGCTTTCCATTCTCCTCTTTCTTCCCACTATCTACATTTGCTAGCAAATTAAAAAATTTAACGCTGCCTCAGAAATTATCATGGGCCCCTTCATGCTGTCTGTACAGCGGTAGTGTGTCCAGATCCCACCGGCAAAACATTGTCTTTTCATCTACTTTGCCAAATTATGTCATGATTATAGCAGTGCTTAATTACTTTTTCTCACTACTAAAAATAGCAATACTATTTCTATGCTGTTTTTGTGGTTTTAAAGCTTGCTCACCCATCTGTTCGGCATGTGTGTAAACAGGTTTTATCGAAAAATTGTGTTGGAGGGCTCTAAGCTTGCTGTGTGCAAGTGGTTTCCTTCAGATGCATGAAAATTAGATGCATGAAAGATAGGTGCTTTGATAGATGCAACATGATGGGATGTTTATCTACATATTGGAATTAGTGGTCCTGTGGTAAAATATTTTAAAGCTTAGTTAATTAGCATCAGCTAATTAGCCTGTTAGGTACACTACAAAAAAATCATTGGCTTGCTCAAGAGAATTGTTAGTGCTACTACATTGGTGCCATTGAAATAGCATGCACTAGCTGTTGTTAGGCTTGGCGCATGTTAACTGAAAAACACTGTGTGCAGTGACCTGCATACCGTATTTTCCTGACTATAGTCCGCACCCAGTGTATAGTCCCTAGGGACAAATTTCAGCTGCAAAGAACTTTTTATATTGTCCGCAAGCGGTATACAGTTGGCAAGAAAAATTTTTATTATCAAGCATTAAAACATTCCCATTTAATACATTGCATTGAAGTAATTACTAAAACCCATTAAAGTGACTTTCTCCAGGGCTGTCGGAATAAAACAAGTCAAGCACCTCGGATTCGACAAATGGTCATCTGCGTCTTTGTCATCTTCAGAATGCGACACCTCTTATGCAGTAATTTTTAGGCTGACTTTCAGAAAGCCATTCACAACAACCTGTTGTGGGACAACGTACTCAGTAAATTCTCGCAGGAGCCGTTGGGCCACTTTTTTTTCCATTGTGACAGTCACGCTAGGCTTCTTTGGCTCTGACAAACTATGTTAAAAAATTCAACCATGTATAGTCCGCACCACGCAAAATTTCAAATATTCAACATGTATAGTCCGCAAACTATGATCCGGAAAATACGGTATTTATCTCGACAGCTATCAAACAGGCCTGTATGGTGCTGGTTTGTTCACTGTCAGATTTTGCTCAGAGATTGAAGTGTGCCTCACATGGTAGCAATCGGCAAAGGTACCCTTCTGATTCATGCATTAAGGGTGGAAAAAATTTGTCAGTGAGACCTACTATCAGAAGAGCAAGCTGAGCCAGTTGCATGGAGAGAAAAAAAAGTTTTTTAATGCAACCAACAAAAGCTACTATGTGGCACTCAGTGTTTCTGGGGGGTGGCAATAACAACCCTCTTAGCTAGGTAAGCTTGCTTTTCCAGGAACCAATTTCGCTGACCATTTCCGACTGCATAAATCAAGTAAATACTTATGACTTTTATGTCCCAATAGGAAGATGTGGTCTGCACAAGGAATTTAAGGGCGAACAGACCAACAGTAAAGGAGAAAGAGACTTCTATAGATGTGGAGATAACACACTGGCTACTGCATAAGCATATGCTGCAATAATGTTGGCTGTGGTAATTTTATGAGCACTGGTTGTGGACACTGTATATGTATGCTTTTAGGCCAAGAACTATTTCGTTGCATCTGGAATGAAGTCGGTTGGTATCGAGGCTGCTGGTGGCTTGGGAGAAGTTACAGCAGAATGGATTGCAAAAGGAGAACCAAAGCTTGACCTCTGGGATATTGACATTCGAAGGTTTATTGGGATTCATAACAATGCTCATTTTCTTCGAGATCGCATGACTGAGGCACCAGGTATGTAGTGATTTAATTGTGCTATTTTAGAGCCTTGTTTTATAAATTACTGGAATATTACTTGAATAGTGGAGGAATGATAGTGTAAGCTTATGCCTAAGGAGCGAAGGAACGAGCAGCTGACTCAGATCTCAGCTAAAATAGCACTGCTTGCCGTGGCTTCACGTGCCACAGCCCCGCGCTGTCTTTATTTTCTTTCTTGCGCGGGTATGGTTTGGCCGTGCTCTAGGTGCAGCCATGGGCGTCCGGAAGGGGGGGCAAGGGGGGGCGGTTGCCCCCCCTTGGAATTACGGATATTATTTATGCCCTAGTAGAAAACAACTACAAACCTACCGCCTCCCCCACCCCCAGACATCGGGTGCACCCCCCTGGAAAAAGTTCTGCGGACGCCCTTGGGTGCAGCCAAAGGAGGACGCTACAATAGCTTTTGTTTCATTTACTGTATCGTTCACGTTTTCCTGAAGACATAGCTTCTAGCTTTCTAGTTACGTCACTTGTTCAATAATGTGTGTAGCAGTATATATAGTTTTCATTAAAAATAGTTTTTTTACTTTGTTGGTAGGCATTAGGTTTAATTTCTTGTCATTGGTTCATACAAATCGAAAATACCTTGCATTGATTGCCTTTACAGTGTTGGGTTGTTTACATACGTTCCGGCTGCAAAAATTATATATAAAAAAACAGAGCATTGCTGAAATGTACTGCCGTGCACCATAGCAGTGCTGGCTGCAGCTCGTAGGCATTAGCTGCACTGGTGCTCACAAAAACAGTGATGTCTGCTCAGTGCTTTTGAGCTAGCTCTGTTAGTAATCTGCTATCACTGCAGCACTTGTGAAAGGCCGTGCTAGTGGCAGTGGTTGTGGCAGAGCTGGGAACAGTTTTGGCTGTGTCACAGCATTGTGTGCTTACTCATTGCTCTTGGCAGCTGCTGTTACAGGAGTATGTTTCCTTTCGTGTGTTCACTGTGCTTGCTTTAAAGGGGCTGCGAAACACTGCTTGGGGGGATACCGGCTATACTTCAGGTGGGATGTTTATGTCACACAGATGCTGACTTAGAAAGAATTACAGGAATCGATGCACAGGAACGGGAGTTATTCAGTGAAGAAATTTCAGAATACAAGCAAACAAAACGCTGCCCTCAACTCGATTTTGGCGGGGCTTCCCACTCCTATTTCGCTCTCCCAATGACGGCACCTGGCGCAACCAATCAAAACAGCCAGCTAGAGCACGTCGCGGAAGTTTGTACTCTATGGTTGCCTGCTCGCTGTAACTCGTTCTTGCTGAGACTAGCAGCGTCGTTTCCATGCCAGAGCGCCCCTGGTGGTGTATTTTTATTTTACTTGCTTTGCAGGGCTTTTATCTAAGACAAACAAGTTGTTTTTGTTGATCTAATATAAAACGCAGACAGGTGACAAAATGTGTCTCTATTTATTCACGCAATTTGAAGTATATTTACTGTTTGTACGATCATCAAGCTCGCGCCAGGTGATGTCATATCCGCTGCTAAAAACCCGCCACTTTGTGGCGACACCATCAGAGCCATGAAGTTGTTTTTGGGAGGACATTAAAATATTAAAAAATGGAATGTACGCGGTATTACCGACGCTAATAGCACCATTATAACTCACTGTATGCAATCAGCAGGCAAAACAGTTAACTAAAATTGTGTTTCTGGGCCCCTTTAAGCAGTAATGGTATCAGTTAATTTCATGACTTGAAATAATTGCATTGGAACTGACTGTGGGCACGTTTAGCAGAGTCAGCGGGTAATGGTAGAAGAATTTAGTGAAAATAGTAAGTTCTCTACAGCGCTTTTCATTTCCTGTCACACTTCCTCTTGAGACCAGCTTCTTCTCTCGTGTGGAATGGCCACACACGCTATTAAAGCCAAAGGTATTTTAATTTCTCGTGCTGCTTCTATTTTTGGCTTGGCAGTGAAATCTTTCATGAAGAGTTTCATATGAACAGCAAGCTGTACGAATTTGTAATAAAAAAAAACACCTTTTGGTTTGTGACAGATGGGTGGGTTGATCAGTCCCACTCTGTTATAGTTAAGGTTCCGTGTTTTCGGTATTTATATTTCTACAGATTTGGGGGTTATTTATTGGTGTTTATTTTTTTACCATTTCATTCGATGTATTTCAGTGTCTAATTTCAATGCCAGGGAGAAATCTGTGTTTATCGGGGCTTGTTTTGCAAATCGTATAAATAATGGAGAAAATATAGTGTACTTGACATTG
Source organism: Amblyomma mixtum (assembly GCF_055824585.1). Classification (NCBI taxonomy): domain Eukaryota; kingdom Metazoa; phylum Arthropoda; class Arachnida; order Ixodida; family Ixodidae; genus Amblyomma; species Amblyomma mixtum. The sequence goes on from NC_143014.1 coordinate 172,861,123, forward strand.
CGCAACTTTATTGAACACATACCAAACACTGCACAACGGATTAATGCACCAGTGATTGAAAATAACAACTGAAGCGCGAAGCTTTCAGGAGCATGAGAGAGAGACTTTAATGAATAAAGGAGCGGTCTGCCTGGTTATGGGCCTGGTTATGGGACTAAAACTAAAACTTATTGAAAAAAATGGACATGCACATTGTGAGAGATTTGTCAGCTATTGCAGCTGACAGGGCAAGCTATGGCAAGCTATGGGGATGGCAAGAAAATGGAGGGAAGCTTTTGAAAAGACCGGTTGTTCTTTGCTATGCATTCTCCAGAAGCTGCCAAGGCAAACTGCGGCAGATGGAACTTTATTTATGTAGCGAATATTCTAAGAGTTCCTCTTTCAAAGGTGCTAGGTCTGCAGAGCTCACTACAGGTGAAAACAATCCACTGAAGTCTTTTTCTGCTGTCATTAGTTAGGGCTGGGTCCACATCCTGTACTTGATGCCAGAAGTCATTTCTCAGAAAATGAAAATTCGCCGGAATGTTCCTGTTTACAACAGCTTCCCACTTTGTCTGAGTCTCAAGCAAGTGTTTGTGGAAGCTGTGCACACATTTCTCTCGGACGTCAGAGCTCATCATGTCTAAGAGTATGTATGTCGGTCTTTGCACCAAATGCTTGTAGTTCAGGAAGGCATTTACTAATAAAGACAGGCTCTAGATGAACCATGATTGAGTATGTGTGGCAGACAAGCACCTCCTGAGGCTCCAGAGATTTTATTGCTGTGATTATTGGCTAGGCATTCTCAGCCAGGTAATTACACTTCGCAAAAAGCACAGTCATGGCTTTGGGGTTAATACTGCTTGCACCTTCTTGAGCTTTTCACTTTTAGCTGTGCCCTCCACGAGCTTTTTGATTGCTCTGTAGTAAGAGCATCGCTGTGCACTTAATAAATGAGAGCACCGGTGTGTGAAAACTGCAGTGACAAGTTGCCGAACTGGCACTCCTGTTCAAAAGATGACAGATGTCTTATTTGCACCACGACAAAATCAGCACAGGATGTGTGTAGTTCGCGACTCATTTTCTGCATGTGCAATGCCGAGTCTGAGACTGTCGCTGAAACATCGTTGAGAGGCTTGTCATACTTCATGAGCACCTCTTGAAATAGAAGGCCTGTGGTAGTGGAGTTGCACTGCATCAAGATGTGCAAGTCGGCAATCACTGTTGTTTTCAAAAAACTAGGATCCGGGTGTGAAAAGCAAAGCAACAGCTGGCCTCCCGTGCATTTCAGGGGTTTCATCAATAGTTGCTGATACCCGACAATCGGAACTGAGTCACAGTCTCCACATCCTTCACACACACTTTAGGAAGGTACTAGCTGTAGAATTGATCGGATGATGGGCAGCGAGTGCAGAAGAGCTCCCTCTCTGGACCGTCAGCTTGATGCACTGCCACACCACCTTAGCAGAGACTCCGACAAAATTCATGAGTTATGTCCTCGCCAGTCTTGCGTATCTCCACAGACCTGGCTACTGTCTGGGCACATGTCATCTGACCTGGTAATCCTGGAACAATTGAATAGGAAGCATGACTAAACTAGTACTTCTAATTAAGATACATCATCATTATTAAAATTAAGATACAATTTTTTATTTTTATTGAAATTTAGAAAACTTTATGTAATGGTTCTAGGCAAGCTACTATGAGCAAGAAGTTTAATAGTAATTTTTTTTGTGTGTGTGCACACATCCATTGGTTTTTTTTGCTTGTCTTTGGGCGTACCAGGTGATGCACTTGATATGCATGAAGTTCAAATGGATTGTGTATAGTTGTATAGAGGTTCCATCATTCAAGCGAAAAATTTACCATCAGTATATTTAGCACATCGGTAGTACCTGGAGGTGATACTGTAGTACATAATTTATCCACTGTTTGAAAGCTCAAGTTTGAAATAACAGGCTTTTCTGTAAAGAAAAATATAGAATCCTGTTGCAATTTTTGGCCTTGCTTGAATTAAATGAAAAGAAGAAATTACTGGTGTCAAATTAATCAGGTGTTTCTATACTTCTTTTACCAAAAATGCAGAATGTATAGAGGACTTCGTTACAGCTTTCACACTCAAGGATCACTACATTCACAAAAGTAGCCATGTTGTAGCATCGGTTAACATTTGAAGAAACTAGGACAGCTAGTGGGTACAGTACTTGTTATAGGTACGTTTTGCATTTAGAAACATCTACATCATTTTACCTTAATCATGTTTTTGTTTTGAGTATGTGCATGCAGGGGGTGGAAGGTTTTTTGACCTTTTTCCATCTTCACAGGCATGCATTACCGATTGTGTTACCCTTTTGTGGAGTTTCAAACTGGCCGAGAGCTGCGAATGTCGCCCATATATCCTCGTCTCAAGCTGGCTGGAGCTGTGTTTGGACAAACAATGGGTTATGAAAGGCCTCATTATTATACGTCCAGTGACCCTAACATTCTGACTGGTGAGTAGTTACTTTTAGCTAAAAATGTTGAACGTGTAGTGACACAGGAGCATGCATTTTGCACGCAACTAATATCGGGCCATCATGTTTTTCAGAATATGTTTGTAACAACTGACAGCTCTTAATCATTAGCCTTTAGGTTAGATTTAACTCTGGAAAAATAAGCTTTGTTTGTTTTTCTGTGCTTAATCTTAAGAAAAAGTAATGGACAAGCCTTGTTTTAGAGTTAACCTTAGTAATCTTTGGCCTGTGTAAATGAAATTTGGTGCTGTTATTTTGGATTGATGGAGAGGAGGACATGGGAATGCCTGCTGTTCTGTAGTGGTGGGCTGTGTCAGTTTTCAAGCTTCTGCTTACTCAGTGCTAATCGTTACATTGGTCATTTGTAGAGGCTGTCCCCAATGTATTAATTTCGATCACATGAAAACATGACAACTAGGGTGTTAGATGTTCCTGCGGGTAGAGTATTTTTCGCAAAGGGTAACTTGAGGTGCCTAGTGAACATGGCGGAACTGTAGTAAACAAGGTTGCATGCATTGATGAACTGTGAAGTTTAACTCTCTTTCGTTACCATGAGAAATTGACTTTTTTCTTTAGATATCTGTGGTTTCTTTTTTTGCCACAAATAGCACTTTAACACATTTTTCGGCTTACTGAAATATTGACATTAAATGTGTTTTCTGTCTGACAAGCCTGTGAAACAAAACTTATTTCACTAGATATGTATGTAGATATCTACAGCAGCCACACTGAGGCATGGTTGTAAGGGGAAGCTTCACATCTACTAAGCAAAAAAAATAATAAGGGATATGCAAAATTCCTCGAGTTGGCTTTCCCACATAACAATGTTGCCCACGGCAAGATGACAGAGTTCTGTATAAAAGAACTGTGGAGGCTACAGAAGAGGTGCAAAGGGTGTGGATAAAATGTGTGAAGTGTATTTTGGAAGAATAAAACTAAAGCTAGTCTTTCTTGCTTTGTTTCAATTGGAAACGCATGGATGGCCATCTTGTCTTGGGCAACATTGTTATGTAAAAAAGCGTACTCACCAAATTTTCTATGGTCCTTGTTACATTCGTCAAGCAGACGATAGAGTATATATATTTTGCAGCTAAATCTTAAAATATTTAATAGAAAATAAAATAATCATTTTACAAGAGTTTTTTGCATTAAGGAACAATGTTAGGGTCTGTAATGTCTGCACCATTATGCAAAGCAGCTTCTCAATATTTTAGGTTGAACTAAGTTGCACATTCTTGGCAGGGGATATTTCTTTTCTTGCATGGCTTTTGTGCCATGTAGTGAAGCAGCTTCCTGATTTTGTTGGGGATTGGTAGACTACACATTTCTGCCACACAACATTTTCAGTGTTATGACCTTGCTGACACATTGTGTGCTGTTGCAATTCCACCCTGCTCTACACAGTAAGGCTGAACAGCATCATTTTGAACAGCTACAAGCAGCAGTTAGGTGAGCTTTAATATGAGACAAATGGCTAAAGTGTAAAAGCTGCTGAAAAGTTCAGGCATTGTATTGTGCTACTGGCATGGTGTAAGGCCACGATCTACTCCATACAGACTGAATACTGGCATTTAGGAGTGCACAAGTTCACCGGGAAAGCATGCTAGGTAAAGAGAACTGCTGGCGGTTGGAAACGAAACTTATTGGCAAAGAGCTGTTGACATACCAGGTCGAATTGATACACTGTTACAACTGAAATTGATATCTGACCACTTATTGTTGCTTTCTTACCCCAATTAAAGGCTTGAGTGCAAAAATCAGATGCAGGTGTGCTATAACTGTGAATGCAATGCCTTTTTTTGGGGGGAGGGGGGGGGGGGGTGCTGTTGCATACTACAAGGGTAACATAATGATATGATCAGGCCATAACGTTGTAACTGCGCAGTAATAATGGCTGCCAAGTTTTTACTCCAGAAACTAGATTGAATCTGTAGTACACATCTTTGAAATGTCTGATTTTTCAGATTGCAAATGGATAGTGTAAGGTAACAAAACTGCCTAAAGTAAGAACCGAAACTCACAATTAGAGCTGTTGATTTTGGCTGATGTTTCTGACCATCAGTGACAGAACTGAAGTCCTTGTGTTAAATGTTCTGAATCTCTGTTGGTATTTTGATCACAAAACTGTTATGGTTATGCTTTGTAAGCAAGAATAGTATGCATGTGTGTGTGTGCTTCCTGTAGCCTGTCATCTTTACGTCCCTGTCATTTTCACTGTATTCCATTGTTAGTCAAAGCATGCCAAACCAAATAGCCCAAGCTTTTACACTTCTTACCCTTTTTGTCTCAATTTTTCCCAAGCAAACTTTTAGAACATGCAAAACTGTACATTCATGGCACCAGTCATGTTCCAGAGGTCACGGCATGTTGTTGAACATTGAGAGCATGTAGCACTTCGGCTATTGCACTTGTTGCCATTTTGATTATCATTGTTCGATTCAGTGCCATCAACGATGTTGCTGATTGTCCTTGCTTTATAGGTAGTATGGTTGCCTGTGATGAAGTAGTGGGATGGTGCTGCAGCCATTAGTGCTTCCCAGTTTCTGGTGATCAGGGCTTGCCTAAAGACTCTGGCACTGCAGGCTTAATTCTTGACACTAGCAAAAACAATTCAAGACAATTTATCTGGCTATTTGACTCCTTGCACAGCATACAAGAGGTAGCTCTGCTTTTTGGTTTGGCTGACTCTGAATGCTTTGTTGTACTTGTCTGGTGGCTTTGCCAGTTTACATTATGTGCCACTGCCTGACAAAACATTTGCCTTATCCTGAGGTGTGGCACAGTGTATATATTGCACTCTGATCAGGAATTAATGTCACCCTGAAATTCATATCAGTGATGATTGTATACACGAGATCCTGCTGTATGTTGCAGCGCAGATGTGTTTGAAACGATGAACGAAGTAGATCTGCCTGAATTATGAGTGAAAAAGTGGCATTTATGTTGGCTTCTTGTGGGTAGAATTAATGCATGCCTGAAGAAGGCCCTGGGCATTACAAGAATGGTGCTGACCTTCACTAACCTGAAGATCTCTTTGAGTCTTGTTTTGATTCTGCATGTTCCAAAATATTAGTTGCAAACTATAGTGCTAACTTACATTATTTTACTTTTGCAGAGGATGAAGTGTTTATAGGGTACTGCACCCTTTGTCATTTTTATCTGGATATTGGCTCAGCATTCGTTGTTCTCTTCATTTCCCAAGTTGGCACACAGCTTTTTCGCACTGCTTTCTGTTCATTGTAGGAATGGACTTGCCTTCAGCTAAAGTTGAAATGTATGGAAAGCCACCATGGTTTGATGCTGTGAAATCTGAGTATGAAGCCTGTCGAGAGAGGGTGGCTCTTCTCGATTATTCATCTTTCACCAAGCTGGAAGTTTGGGTATGTGCACTATTCATAGTGTATATACTTGGAGGCTGATTGTATCACAGAAATACTGAGCTTGTTGAAAACGACGTTTCATACAAGTATGGTAGTACATGTAATGTCTACTTTTGTAGTGCACTTGAAAGGTGGATGGTATAATGCCTTCATGTGTTTAAGATTTTCTGGTTAGTGGTAAAACCCTTCATACTGTATATAATATTTATTAAAGAGCAACCCTGGTAATATATTAAACCATATCAAGTTAAAAGTTATATTATGTTACTCATGGCTCTCATAAAATAGTTCAGTTCACAACGAGATTAAAAAATTTATATTAATAAAAATACAAAATAAATTTGAACCCCACTGCATGACTCTTGAGAGCTCCTTGGCGGGTTGTCTGTTTTAACAATAGACTGCTGAATAGTAACGGTGGCATGAGTATGTTGAAAGATGGGAATGGCTATACATTGAGCTTACAGCAGCGACAACATTTTTGTGTCACACAATGACAGTAAAGCCTTCATTATAAGAAATGAATGAGTTGCTTTTTGCATTTGACCTACTGTCCTAAGAGCGATTCAGTTGGGATGATGTTTAGTGAGCACAGTGAGTTGTCCACTGAAAGAAACCCGAATTGTATGCACTGATCTCGTTGCATGTGTGTAACAGTAATTAGTACACAGGCAGTTAGTGCAAAAAGATCCTGCCGTACAATTACAGGCGCATGTGCAGTGAACGCTGGCCGATGTGTAGCGTTTATGAATGAACACATGGCACTGATGCAGAAACTTCTTTGCAGCCCTTCTTTAACATTTGTATCTGCCACTGCGAATTGTTGCTTAAACAGTCAAACCTACTTGTAACGAACCTGGCGGTCATGCATATATCATTCATTGTGTCCAAGGTTCTTAGTACTACTTCCCTCATTAGAGCGAAAAATACAAAGTGAGACAAAAGTGCCATTTCTTTCTCTAAAACCTCTTATGTACATCTGCTTCATCAAAATAAACCCTGTCACGGCTGTTTCCAAGTGCTCTAGCGCGGTGATGTTCTCCTCTTTGAGACCCTTGCTGCCACAATGTCTCAGGGACATATTATAACTAATTGCAGTTGAAGTGCTGACGGCAACTGCAGGTCTGCCTCTTCATCGTCACCTTCATCGAATTCCTTGCAGTCGAGGAGTTCTTATATATTCGCGTACAATGACTGCATCAGTGGATTGCTCTGCAATGCCATTGTCAACATCCATCCATATCAGTGAAATCGTCCCAGGCAACATGAGGTCCAGCCTGCTGCGCATTAACAATGCATCGCAACAAATGCGCATGTGTCTGATAACATACACATTCTGCAGCATCCTCTGTTGTTCCTGGTTCCATAAACCTTGCATTAGATAAGCAGTTTTTGATGCACTCCACAGTCAGTTCTAATCACATGGACTTAATCATTTCCATGGCGGCGAACAAAGACATAGAAATCGAGATGTTGCCATATCATTTGTCAGTTGCTATCAGCATGTGCTGGTGATGCACCACCGACAAGACGCATTCAGCGCATGAAGGATGCTCACATGCAGTAGCTGGTCTTGCTTGTCACCATTCGGTGCCCAGAGGCCATGGTTGGTGCAGTTGGAGAAGGCAGCGCATGCTGCACCGTACAGTTGTCAACCACGAGCAGGGCCTACCTATTTTATTTTTTCACTGTGGTATGGTCAACCATTACACGCCAGTGGGCAAACAACTCATGCATCATCCCCATCCCACTTCACCCACTTCTAAAGTTGCACCTAGTTACACACTTGTCAAGTGTGCCACTAGGATGCGCTAGTTACATATCTTCAAGGGCTTTGTGTTGTGCCTGTAGCATACGAGAATGTAGCTTCCAAAGCACCGTGGCTTGCGAGACTTGCCAGCAACACACGGCAGCCACTGGTTGCTTCCGTCCATACTTCTGCACAGAAGGACTGTAATGAATAGGTTGCTGTGCTTTCAACCAGTGCCAGGCGTCACCTTTCAAGGCATGTGTTCCTTAAGTGCACATCTGGCAAAACAGTTTCATCGGCATCGTACATGTCTCGCATTATTTTAATGCTTTGTTGGATCAGTATGGTATATCCGGGGAGGGAGTGTTTTCATGGGAGCTGAAAGGCACTCTTTGGTCTCTGCTCCTGCAGCAAACTCCGAGTTTTTGGTTGCAGGGCCGAGTTTGCGGTGCCTCCTCGTTCGCTCTGGCCAAGTGCTGCGGCCATGGTTGTTCGTTGTATCTGAGATGCAGTGCCATTGCCCTTGTACATATTTTGACGTTAGCACTACCTTCGTTCGTATAAGCAAGCATGTGTTGTAAGTGGGCTGTACTCTGTTTTACTTGAACTGTTAGCTGCTGGAGCCTAGTAAATGTGATGTGCACTGTTGTTCAAGCTAAGAGAAATATGCAGAGAGGAACAGTGTCAACACAGTATTCTTTCAGACACCATGTCCGAATGCTTTTTTTTTTCATGCATGCACTCCAGTGAGAATTCATTTGAGCACACATGATCTGTTCGACTTAGGCATAAGTTGAAATGTTGGACAGCATTGACCCACCTGTCTCGATGTGCCTTGTTGGTGGAGAAAGTGTAGAAACTGTCATTCTCATGGCAAAGTAATTTTCTAAGCCCACAGTATATGACTGGCACCCACCAATCGATTCACTGTTTAGTGAATTTGAGTAACTGCAAGCTGAACAATAAACTGCAGAGGCTTCTGTGCTTGCTAGCAATTTTATCACAAGTATGGGTCATTAAAATTGAGTTGTGAACTTCAATTTCAGTATTTTTTATCTGTGCCGTTTAGCCTAGATGGTTACAGCTGCTTGTACAAATAGACTTTCCTTGACCCTTATGAGCCTCAAGAAATCTATGAAATTGCTCTTCAGCCATTTTGCTTCCAAAACCACTGGTTCGTCAGCTGGTGGAAGAAGGGCCAAAAAGCAAGAAGCCTGCCAAAGCAGTGTATGCCATAAGGAAACAAGATGCTGTGGTTTTGTCCTCAATATTATGCCACCGGACATTTGTTAAGATAATTTTAGGAGGAAGTGGAAATTTTTATGCTTATAGTTCATCAACATGAAAAAATTAAAACAAAACTTTTTTTTGAATGCTTTGGAAATTGAAAAGTGGTCTTTGGTTTTGGTTTGGTACCACTACACATGACTCTGATGACATGCTGAATGACTAGTATACTCTTGTGAAGTAAAGCTACAGTGTCAGTCTTATTTATTTTTTTTAATTTAACTTTAATATTTGTTTGAAGGAAACCTCTATGTAATATGTAGCTCTTGCAGTTTATAAGAAGCTACGCCATAGTCATCTGCGTGCAGATTAGGTTAACAAGGGAAATTATTTTTTCCTTTGTGAGTGGGTGGCTCTTGTTTGCCCTTAGGGCATGGTGTGGATTTTGTTGTGTCAGTTTAACACGAAATGAGAACTCTTAGCATTTCTTTGTGCTGAACTGTATCTCTTATCTGTCATGTCTAAGCAGTTTGAATACCTTTACTTTTGTGCAGTCTCCTGGCAGTGAAGTGGTTGATCTGCTGCAGTACCTGTGCTCAAATGACATTAATATTCCTGTTGGGAGCATTGTTAATACTGGCATGCAAAACCGTTGGGGTGGCTATGAAAATGACTGCAGTGTCGTCAGGCTTGAGAAAAACAGGTTTGTCTTCATTTTTCAGTGCCCAATTTCTTTAAATTATTTTCTGAATTAATTCACGTCCGTCTATTAAGACACCAGATAATGATGACAGGCTAATGGTAGAATGGTTGTGTAGCATAAAAGAGCTCCTGTGCACAGTTGGTCTGCTGGAGTGTGCAGCTTCAGTGTGGTGTCATGCGTTAGCTTGTGTTGGGTGCTACATCCCATCAATCTGTTTTCTCTTTTGCTCACATGTGGTTGCTGCTAGATGTTTTCTGCCAGTGTGTGTGTTCTTATTGTAGGTATGAATGGGCACAAAATGTGCTGGTGCATGGCAAGTGTTGACAGAGCTATGCCACCTGCTGGCCTAGCACTCTTCTATGGAGGCCATGCTTGACACATCTGTTTTTGTACACACCAAGGCATTCATCCAAAGTTATCCCTGGGACAGCTTTCCACTGTGTGGACTTGATGCGAGATTGGCGCTCCTTTTATGCACTGTTACAAAGATTGAGAAAGCTCACATGCCTTGCAGTGGGCTTCTTTCTTGACGAAGCTTCATACTCACTGCCAAGTTCAGTTGAATATATATATATATTAAATTTGCTAGTGGCGTCCAGCATCACTTTTTGCATCAAACCTTGGCAACGGCAGAAATCAGCAGCTGAGGCAAGCACATGCCAGGTTAAGCACCCCTGTGAGCACAAAACAGGTGCAGCCAGTACAGTCTCAGTAGTGGAGATAATGCAGTCATGTAGTTCAGTTGACAACTGCATGGTCCAGGAACTTTTGTCCTCACCTGCACAGTGCTGTGCTTCAGTTGGCCCATGAACTGCTGCAGGTGACTTGTCACTCTATTTACTTACTTCTGCATTGAACTGAGTGCATGGCTTTAAAAGTGGTACATTTTTAACTCCTTACTCATTGGAGATATTGCTGGCAGTGTACCTATTTCTTTTCTGTTATATTTCAGCATGAAAATATGATCAATGTCTCCCTTGTTTTCTCCCTTAGTTTTCTGCATTTTGGCATGATACAGTAGTGTGAGGGTGTAAGGAGCTATCTTTATTGCATGCAGTAAATATTGTTCTGACCCTCTTTGTAGGGCTTCTCTCTGATATCTGTAATTGACCACAACAGCACCCCCACAGAAGGGGCACAGGGAATGCCTGAATAAAGGAAATAGACACTCATTAAGGGGACAGGTTGGGCTAAAATAGGGAAGAAATGTTTTTTTTTTTTTTTTGCTATTACTGTTTTCAGTTTTCTTCTGAACTAAGGCTGCTTGCACTTTTATTGTCTAGAAGAGTGCAAATTGTAACGTTACTGGCAGATATAAAAAGCAGCAGTACCTTAATTGCTGCCATTCTTCATTAGACTATAAGGCATGCAATCTACCTCTTTTGACATCACTAATGGCTATTCTGCCCACTGGGAATCGGCCAAATATATGTTTTGGACAAGGGAAAATTGGTATAAAGGTCAGGTAGCACACTCTATTGAGCACCTTTTTATCATGTGAGTGCCTGAGGTGTTTTTGTAATACTATCAGAAGAGGAGGACATCTGCTTCAGAGGCATTTTTTTTTCACTACCAGAAATATCAGAAAGAACTCATGTTTTACAAACTGGAGAAGTTGAAAGATTCAATGTCTGTTAGTTTTTAGTGTATTTCGCCAGCAGAGTAGCAAAAAGGTCTGGAAGCATTCGTGCCTCTTTGCTCTCAGCGGTTGCATAAATTTTTCAACCATCATTAGTCTTAAGCAAATTGTTAGAAATCGCGTTTTTACTTCAGTAGGAAATTGTGAACAAAGGTGGGGGTTCATGGCTGGTGCTATACATTGCTGAACCCAGGCACTATGGACGGAACTTTTTTCATGAGGGGGGGCAGGATTGAGTTTGTTTAGTTATTTATCCATTCCATGTTTTATTTAAATATACTCTATTTTATTTACTTTTTGTTTATATTTTTTATATTTCACTGTTTAAAAGTGTACTTGTAAGTGCATGTGAAATTTAGATTTAAATGGGCAGCTTTGTAAAGGTGTACACACGAAGAGTGATTGACTGCTTTAAAAAAATTTTCACTTACTTTGTTTCATCTCTACTAATCATGCCCATGAACAGGGGCCATTCAGTCAGTGACTTCCATTGGAACACGATTGGATTAGGTTACTCAAATTAAATGCTTGACAACAGCCCCCCCTCCCCTCCCCCCCCCCACCCCCCGTTCCAGGATCCCTGGCTGGACCAGAATGATTAGACTAGCTACCAAATGATTAGGTCGAAAAAGAATAATAAAAAATTGTTAGTGGAAAGTAATTCTGGCACAGTGAGCAGATCAAAAAATGCTACAAAATTACTCGTCATACAAACAGTATAATTTGCAAAGAAAGCATGGGGCATACCCTGTTCTTGTAATGACTAAGGATGCAGAAGTGTCATATTTTGTAGAATGAAATTAGATAAGCTGAAAGTAAACAGAAAAGAAAAAGACATCACTCCACTGGTGCAAACAGAATCTGGCCTCTATTTGTTGTATGTGTTTGCTCTATCAGGTGATTGTGGCGACTGCATTTTCTGAATTTTACAATCATTCATGCATATAACTATGTAGCGCAAATTTGAGCCCCTTTTAATTGTGTCCAAAAACACTAGGCTACTGCCAAGATAAACTTGGAATCACCACATTGAAAGCTGCGTACTACTGACACACTTCTTGATGTGCTGGCTTGCTTTCATGAGGGGGGCAGTGACTGTGAATGCAAAGTGATTTTATTCAAACTGAATATCTAAAATGCAGTCATAGTACAGTGCACCCTTAATGTCGGATATCAGCACCTTTATTGAACAGTGAGCTGTGCATTTAAAATGGTTTCTTTTCGAACCTTTGAAGGAGAATAGACATCAAATACCGGTTGCATGTTTTCTTCTTTTTAATTATGCGTAGGACATTACTACACATGGATTTCCACGTGGTATTCACCTACAATCGCTTAATAATTTATGACAATTTTTTCTCTCACCTGTTTCAGTTTCAACAGCTGAGCAATGGCTATGACGTCAAAGGTCCTTATAGTTCACATGAAGCTTGAGAAAAAATGCGATATAATTGCTGCTCCTTCCTTTGTTGTGTTCCGGCTCTTAAGGAAGGCTGCTCTAAGGTTGTAATAAATTAAAACGATGAACCAGCGATTTTATCGCAGGTTTTCTTGTGCTTCATGTGAACTGTATGAAACTTTGACCTCATAGCCATCACTCGCCTGTCGAAACCGATACCGGAACTGCTGCGACAAGAATTTCGATTATAAATTATTTAGTGGTTGTAGGCAAATACCACGTGGTGATCCATGTGTAGGAATGTCTTACGCATTCTTACAAAAAGAAAACGCGGTATGAAAAGTTTGTCTATACTCCTTTAAAGGTCACATACTTTTTCATAGTCTGGTCTTGCTGCTTTGACACCGTTCTCTTTAATGACTGATTCAGGTACACAAAACTTTTGGTCAGCTTTTGTATTTGTACTTTCAGGCAGTTTTCTTGTTTCTGCTTAATTTATGCTCAAACAGAGTGTCATCGGACACCTGATCTTGTGATCTTGTGCACAGGTTTATGATAGTGGCACCCACCAAGCAGCAGATGCGTTGCCAGACATGGATTCGTCGCCATGTGCCCTATGACAGTCCCATTGTGGTAGCAGATGTCACTTCAATGTACACTGCCATCTGCATCATGGGCCAGCGGGCACCAAACCTCATGTCGGAACTAACTGACACCTCACTCACCTCGAAAGACTTTCCTTTCTTCACGTGGAAAGTGAGTGGTATGCTGCCTAGTTTTTGTATGCACTGCTGAGTGATCTTTCTTTCTTGTTGGCGCAGTTGGAAGCAAATAGCAAAAGTAGGGAAGTAAGAATGATTTTCAATGGGCTATTGCTTTGTTTCATTCAGGAAAACATGCACTCAGTGGTGGGATATATATAGACAGTGTTGTGAAACCTGACTCAGCTTGCCCTTTATGATGCTAACTTCATGACTGCACTAGCTTTGTAATGAGGGCACAGTAGTAGAAAACGAGGTCTAAGATCTGTCCACAGATAGTAGAATTTGTAATGCTGTGCAGGGTAAAGATTTTACAGGCGCGTGATGTAACAGGTGGCAGTGGGGAATTACCATTTACAGTCAGTGTGGGCATTACCTATGTGGTGCTTCACACAGTTGTAGTCAGTGTATGTGCGTTGTGTTGCGTTGCTGCGACAAATTTTCAGTGGCCTAGCGAAACGTTCAGACTACTCGTAAATAATTTTATTTATTATCTGTGCTCATAGTGGCTGTGTTTTCATTGATTGAATCTACTTCATAGAAAGGCCTTGATTGCTTCAAGCATGATTCCTTGTCTGAGTGGCTGGCATTTTATCCTAGAAGTAAAAGAAGTGCATGTATTTTGCTGAATAGAACTGTAATTGTGAAGATAAAGGAGTGAGGTCAGCAAACATACTGTTATGCACACTGTACATAGCAATTCTTACTATAAGATTGTTCAGTAAAGTAAAGCTACTAATTTTGTTGGTAAAGCTCGTTAATTCAAAACTCGATAATTCGAATTTTCGGATAATTCGAACTACACTACTTGGTCCGGCCAAGCTTCATAGAGATCTGTGTATAAAAAAGCCCGTCAATTCGAAAGCGAGTCGGTTCCGTGACGGATAATTCGAACTACGCGCCACACGCGCCACCGCGTCTGGGCGGCTTGGCACACAGCATGTGGCCAAAAAAAAAAAAAAGCACCTCCTCCGCATAGTTAGAGGCTGAGTACGTCCTAAACGGGGACAGAAGATGGAACTAGATAAAACCTTGGAAGAGTGGGTACAGCTTAAATGGCGCCATCACTGGCGCGGCGGCCGGCGTGGCGGCACCGGAGGGAATGGGTTGGCGACCGCGCTGGCGGCTGCCTACCCTCTTTTCCGCGCAACCTCCGGAACTCGCAACTAAATGCTCGTTAATTCGAGCCCTGTTAATTCGAAAATACGGATAAGCACTGTCAGCGCGGCCCCAGCCAACGCCCATGAAGGCTATGACTTCGGAGGGGCGCTACAAATTACGAGCGAAAAACTTTTTTTTTTCTTTGCGAGTGTCGTCCATGCTTCCACCCATCGGTCGGTCGCCAACGGAAGCACACGCTCAGCCGCGAACAAGACGCCGGCACAAGCGCTGGCACTCTGCCAAGTTCGCTTCCCCCTTGCTGGAGCTAACCTCGAAAGTGATGTTATCGCTGCGCAGCATCTTGGCGCGCCGCCAAGAAATGCGTTGGGGGGGGGGGGGGGGGGGGGGGGGCGTGACGGTGCTGAAAACGAGGCTTGCACAACCGAACAAGCGCTGGCACTCTGCCAAATTAAGTTTGCTTCCCCCTTGCTGGAGCTAACGTCAAAAGTGATGTTATCGCTGCTCAGCATCTTGGCGCGCCGCCAAGAAATGCGTTGTGGGCCGTGAGGGTGCCAAACGGAGGGAAGCGTTAACGACTGACGCTTTTTTTTTTTTTTTTTCAGATTATTAGGCAAAAATCGGGGTGGGTGGGTTCATTATGTGAGTGGGTTCGTTACGCGAGTAAATACCCTACATACACCGTAATGCAAATGGTTCTTGTCGGTTTTTCGCTCCCATTCGATAATTCGAACATCGGATAATTCGAACGTTTTTCCCGGTCCCGTGAAGTTCGAATTAACGAGCTTTTACTGTACTGTATAGGAGACCAGGTTAATGGCTCTACCCAGTGCTGTGAATACTTGATCACTCCAGTGGTAAAAAAAATAACACTGTTCAGCAGATGTCTACTTTGAGTAATTGGTGGCACACTCCGGACACCTGAGGGTGAAATTTCTTGGTGCCTTTTTGTACATTAAACTGCAGCCAGGCAGTGAATGGAGTGGACAGAGTTGAGCTGTTCTTCTCTTGTCATGGTGTAGCTTGGGATTTCAACTCTCCACTTCACAAAAATGGTCATGTGCTGCCATGCCCTTATAAAGCTTGTGTTCTATGGCATATTTGGTACACATGGCATGGTGCGTTATTCATAAACAAGTGTCATAATTTCCAGAAGCATGGGTCATAACTTGTGTGCAACACGCACTGATAGTCATATTTTCAAGAGTTATAGCTGCTGGCTGTAGACAGTAGTGTTTTGCTTTTTCATGTATTCGTGTTGCTATTTCAGGAGCTTGACATTGGCTTGGCAAGTGGAATCAGAGTTTTCCACATGACTCATACAGGAGACAGAGGATGGGTTTTATATATACCTAATGAGGTATGGAATGTGCAAGTAGCATGCTCTTCAACACATGCCAGTCTTGGGATAGAATGTTTTATTGCTTTTAAGCACACAGTCTATGTCTGTTACTCAAAACCGATTTTTAATTGTCCTGTACAGTTTGTTCTACAGCTTTTGTTTAGTTCAGGGCATAAAAAGCCATCGAATCATTTTTCGTTTATTTTTCTAAAACATTTGTTGGGTAGTAAGTAGTATGCAGTAAGTAGTATTTACAGTTTAAGAAAAGAAAAATTTTCTTCTCAACTGTAATAATATACCATACTTGCATTTTTGGTTTGGTTTATGGGGGGTTAACATCCCAAAGTGACTCAGGCTATGAGGGACGTCGTAGTGAAGGGCTGCAGAAATTTCGACCACCTGGGGTTCTTTAACGTGCACCGACATCGCACAGTACACGAGCCTCTAGAATTTTGCCTCCATCGAAATTTGATCGCCGCGGCCAGGATCGAACCCGTGTTTTTCGGGTCAGCTGCAAAGTGCCATAACCACTGAGCCACAGCGGCTTGCATTTTTGTAACACGTGTTGCTCAGCTTACACGATGCCTGACATCTTAATACAGCAGTAATTCTTTAAGTTTCCTTGATCTGCAGTTCCTTAAATTTTAGTCTGGTCAGCCCTTCTGTCTGAAAGAAAAAACATAACAGTGCTGTTACAAAAAGTGGGTTATAATGCTGCATTACCGTGCTGGTTCTGATATTTCATGAGTAAAGTGCATTTATTTGCTAGCTGTGAGCTGTAGTATACAGGCAAAATATGTAAAAGAACATTTGTTGAGTGTACTGTTACAAAAAGCTCATAAAGTTCTCAAATCGTCTATAGCGTGAAGGTTGCCAATTGCCGTGCTTAGAAGTGACCACCTTTCCTACTGCACCATATTTTTTTTTTTTTTTCAGTATGCTCTTCATGTCTATGATCGAATCCTTGAAGTGGGGCAGAAATATGGCATCCAGCATGCTGGCTACTTTGCCATGCGAACACTTCGAATTGAGAAGTTTTTTGCCTTCTGGGGAAAGGACCTGGATTGTACAACAACACCATTTGAATGTGGACGAGCCTTCAGAGTCAAGTTTGATGTATGAAAATTTTATCTCAGATTTTTCATTTTAAATGGTGCTCTACTGTGTTCCTATAACACAGATAGTGACTTGAGATGACCTTCTTTCGCTCTCATGAAGAAAAATAGATTTAAGTGTCTGTACTTGGTTCACCAGGATTTTCACAAAGTGCCTGGCGAGCTAAGTACAGACTCTTTCTGTACTCCTCGTACAAAGTTATGCACAGTGTATTGCTGTTGTGCTGCCACTCTCAGTAGTATACTGATCCATGCATGCACGTGGTAGAGTGCACTGTCATGTTGAATTGTGGCACTGGTGACCAGTGCATTTGTGAGTCATAGAAAGGGTGTTTTGTTACTCTCGCATCACTCAGCATTCTCTTTGCACTTGTTCCCGCTGCTTCGTTCTCTTCATTGTGGTTGATATGACCGTAAAAAAAAAAAAAAAGGCAACCTGTTACGGTGTCTCAGTGGCCTCAAACCTTAAGCCTTAAACCTTGTATGGTTTAAATTAACCCAGAGCCCTTTATGACAGCATGTGTCATAGCCCAGGTCTAGATTTTGCAGTTAAGAATGAATTAATTGAATTTAATCAAAATATACAGGGTGTCCCAGCTAACTTGGACCGAGATTTATAAAAAAACTAAGCGTTCTTCAGAACTGAAATCACGTGGATGTTGTTAGGGTTTATCTAAAGTTACACTACTATTTTTTTCGGTCCTCCTATTTGAATAATTAGTCGAGATAAAAAAATTAACTTTTTAAATATAACTTGAAATGTTCAGGCGTCAATAGAAAAGTTGTGGAGCTCCACAAATATTGCCCAACCCAGGCACTTCATACGAGATAGACTTAGCGTGGCCGTTTTTATTCGGGAAAAACAAAAGCCCGCGGAGTTTAAAAAATACCACGTGACAGCGCGCGCTCCGTGAGCCCGGATGCGCCGCGATTACAGCCCTCTCAAACGTGCTTTGCAAAAAACATCACTCACTTCGCGCCTTTCGTGCTGCCCAAGACAGAGCTGCACGTAGCACTTGGTTCCAAGATAAGCGCCAGTGGGTTCGGGCGGCAATTGAAAGAAAGCGTGGCTCCTTTTCTTCAGCGTAATTCACACGACGTTATCAGGCTTGTTATATGCGTCTTTACTTGTTGGGGTCTTGCTCCCGAATTCAAACTCATGAGATTGTCATCGGTCATCCGCATGCATTCTGGTAACGTGACAGCGCAATTATTGCTGCAGAAACAGGAGCCGTGCTTTCTTTCAACTGCCGCCCGTACCCACTGACGCTTATCTTGGAACCAAGCACAACGCGAAGCCCTGTCTTGGGCAGCACGAAAGGCGCGAAGCGAGTGATGGCTGTTACAAAGCACGGATGAGAGCGCTGTAATCGCGGCGCACTCGGGCGCACGGAGCGCGCGCTGTCACGTGGTATTTTTTAAAGTCCGCGGGCTTTCGTTTTTCCCGAATAAAAACGGCCACGCTGAGTTTATCTCGTTGGAAGTGCCTGGGTTGGACAATATTTGTGGAGCTCCACAACTTTCCCACTGACGCCTATATGTTTCAAGCTATATTTAAAAAGTTAATTTTTTTATCCTGACTAATTATTCAAGTAGGAGGACCGAAAAAATAGTGCTGTAACTTTAGATAAACCCTAACAACATCCACGTAATTTCAGTTCAGAAGAACGCTTAGTTTGTTTTTACTCCGCTGTTCGAATTTCTTTTGATCACGCTTTTACCTTGGTGGTAAGAAAAAGACATTACAGCTGTCCTATAATGCATCACAGATAACTCTAGCATCTTTTTGCTACTACCAAGGTAAAAGCGTGATGAAAAGGAATGTGAACAGCAGAGCGCCTAGGCTCCGCTCTGTTCGCGTTTCTTTCCATCGCCCCTGTATATTCACATAAGTGAATATTGTGGGGTTTAGCCAGTTGACTTTATTCTGATAGTCAGTTAAGTTTGAAGACAGTGGAATACAGGATGGCTTGAAGGTGACATGATAATGACTTATTAGATAGCTTTGAACAGTTGAAGTTTAAAACGGGTTAACACGCAGCTCAGTTTTGTGGCTTGGATTCTACAGGTTTAAGGTATTTGTCCTGCAAGTGTACAAAACTAAATTATTCATAAGTTTTATTAATTTGCCTCTTCTATTTGTTAATTTATGTTTATCTGTTGTTAATATTGTTACATGCTAGGGGGGCTCATTTATCTTAGGTACAGGGCGCCTGAGGCTAGCTTGGTAATTGCCGAGTCCAAGTGTGAGTGCTGTGTCTGTGTTGTTTTTATTGTCTTTAGCTGGTTTGGGCTCTACCTTCTTCATGGGTGTCACACTTTCCCCTTGCGCAGTCGAAGCCAGTGGGTTGAGTCTGTCAGTTTCACGAGAATGGCAGGGCTTCAAACGGGCAGCGTGAGTCACATAACTTTTCGCCAGATTACAGCCACTTGCCATCTTGCACGCTGTGCGATAATTAAAAGGACACTGAGGACAACCAACTTCTGTCCTTAGGAAGAATTGATTCTGTGGCTTTTCCTGGCTATGTTGATATTTATCCAGCTGCGAAAGATACATTTTTTGCTGAGAAAATTGGATTTAAAAATTGCGACCTGCACTCCGAAGAGGAGTAATGTTGTTTGGGAATGGATAGCAGTGTAGCCTAGCTTCAAAGATCTGCACGCAAAAAATTGTGTTGGCACGCCGCAGTTTGCTTGTGAAAGTGGCTGGTGACGGTGACATATTTAATTGTTTACCTTTGCTAGCTGTTAAAAGCTCTGTTTTCAGTGAAAGTAGCGTCTTTGTCTTTATAATGCAGTAACCTATTCAATAGATATAAGTCAGCTTAAATTTGTCTTCAGTGCCCCTTTGAATTTTCTGGTGTTGTTAAGGGTAATGTAGGGTCCATCGAGACAGCATTTTTTGGGATAAACGGCATTTTCTGATCGGTAGCCATAGCCTGACGAAATCACAAGGGATGTAGGTAACAGGATGGTGGTGGGCTGCAGCAGTGGCGTCAGTGGCAGAGCCACCCCTCCTGCTCAGCCGGCTATCTACTTTGGCTGTTGCAGGTTGGTGCTTTGAACCTTGTGGGCTACCACTTATTCTGTATTTCGAAGCTGCCACGCTGCTACTGCTGCAATCTGTGTATTGTAACTGTGAGAGTGAAATCTATTCCTCATGCAATCATGCCGACTGTTAGTAAAGAGTTGACAAGCGTGTTTGAAGATCTGAAGAATGAAATCAAGGCAGACTTGAAAGCTTTCAGAGTTTCCCTTGAATGAGACATCTGCTCCGAACTAACGGACCAAGACCAGCCTAAAATTTATAGACGAGAAGTGTGACGATATGAAAGTCGGTCTCAAAAAAGGCTCTTGATGAAAATGAGCATCTACGAGAGACAAACATAACATCACAAGAACGCTGTGGATGGCTGACAATGCAGACTAAAATGCGCGAGGAACGCATAGTGCAGTGCGAGAAGTATTCGACATGTGCTAACATAGAAATCAAAGGTATACCCATGGAACTGGAGGAGAACCTGGCTGAAATCATGACGAAAATTGGTGATGTCATTGACTAAGACATCTCGACCTCTGACCTTGACGCATGTCATTGTGTACCTGCCTATGGAGACGCATCTGTATTTAACATTGCAGCCTAGTTTGTCCTGTGGAGAAAATGCGATGCTGTCCTTCAAAAAATGTGAAGCGAAAAGAACCTGTCTCGTGATGAACTTCGATTGACAACAAAGGCATCTGTGTACATAAATAAACATTTATGCCCTGATCGCAAACGTTTGTCGGCACAGGCAGTCGCCAAGAAACATGAGGCAAATTGGAAATTTGTTTTGGTCCGTGGTGGCCAGATCTACGCATGATATTTGGAAAGGAGCAAAGTGCTAAAAATTTCGACCCTTGCGGATGTGAACAAAATGACTTGGGTAATTCATTTAATTGAATGCCACCCTCGAACATGGACGTATATCAGTTGCTTGCTCCAGTGGCATTAAGGCTTGCTCAGGAACACAGCCTCAGGGTTTTTCATTTGAACTGGCAACCTGTCAACAACAAGAATGACAAAGTACGGGCACTTTTTGACTCTTAAATTTTCTTTTGAAGTAGTAGTGTTTGCCGAGACGTGGTATCATGATGAAGCGAACTGCTTAGTTGTACATGGCTACACACAATTTACCCTAAATAGACCTAGCCGAAGAGGTGGCAAAGTTTAAATCCAAGTTCTGAATCCCCGATCAGTCACAGAGGTAAAGCAGTTTATTTGGTCTACTGCAGACTATGAAATGCTGACAGTTGAATATGACTGCGAAGTATTCACTGCATTATACCGTCCCCCAGATGGCAGTATCGAAAAGTGCCTGTATGTGCTTGAAAGTCTCCTTGATTACATGTCCACCAATCAACAGTCGCTGGTCCTAGCTGGCGACGTGAACATTGACATGCAAAAAGTCTCTGTCCCACAAACAGAACTTATGTCCCTCTTTGATGCTTGTGATTTTTCAAACCTTATCAATGCGCGCACCCGCACAACCTGCTCTGTGTCTTTCTGCATATCATGGCCACTAATTGTGAAATTTCTCTTGCAGAGGTTGGCACACTTTTATTAGACATAAGCGACCACTGTCCAACATTTGCCTTCATGTATGCTTTGAACATTCATTGTGCCATCCCAACAGTTTTCAATAGCTATTAGCACATAGATATAACTCTGGAACACTTTCGAGCTGAAATGTCAACAGCTAGATAGGATGACATGACACGCTCAAAAGACAGAAACGATGCGTACAACATTCTGGTTAATAAAGTAAAATTTGTTTATGAGAAATGCTTTTTGGTTCAACGACATCAGTACAGAAAGCTAGAAAGCCAGGAAGAATCGAGGAGCTACTGCACAAAATAAAGGTTAAAGAAAAACTGGTTGCGCAGTTCGTTATACCCTGTGACTCCTCAAAATTAGTGAAGTTTAAAAAATACCATTATCACCTTAAGCGAGAGCTGAAAGTCGTGAAGGTTAATTTCTACAGCATTTGCACTTCGATGTCTGGAAAAAATGCAAGCACAAAATGGTAGCAACTTAATGAATTCCTAAATTGCAACCCCAGAACTCCTGTCATTTCTACTGGTGTCCATAACAACAATCGCATCAAAAAAGCGAATGTAACTGCTAACTCACAATTCCATGAAAAATGCCTAAATTCGCTATTTTTCGCGGAATCACGAGGAAGTAGGGGCCCTACTGTCAATGCTAAATATTAGTATTTCTGGTCAATGGGTGTGCACTTTTTCTTCCCATTGGTGACCCCATATAAAAATGGACAAAGCTGTAAAGAACAAAAAGAAGTCATGCGCATTTATCATTTAGCCTTGTGTCACTTCCACTGTTTATTTAGTTCAATAATGGAAATGGTTCCATCCCATTAGGTTGTTGTTATTCAAAATGTTTATTTTTTCCTTCACAGAAATATAAATAAGGAAATAAACAAACAAATTTGATATTAGTGGAATGAATGCTATCGAAATCTGGGGCTGTTGTTTTAAAATCAGGTTTTGCATTGCTGGCATTGTCTCTTCTCTGGAGGATCTTTTACCAGTTATCATTTAACTCTAGGCTTGTGTTGATACTCGTTTTGTTGCAGCAGAAAAAATATATATTTATTGTTAGCATGCAAAAAAAATAATATGGCAGCCACCACAAATGTTCTTATAAGTGAACGGTGTGAGACTCACAAAAAAAAAAATGAATGGAAACAATAGTCTGTGCTATCTGCTTGTACATTCTTGTGTCTATGTGTCTCACAGAATTCACTTATATTGATTGTAACCAATGGTCCGGTTTGATTGTAACCAGATTGATTGTAACCAATGGTATTGATTGTAACCAAGTGGTTTACTTGGCCACTAGTATGCAAGACGCTGCTATTTAACTTAAGGTTTACATCTTTTTTTCCTTGAAAAGGCTGTTTATATATACCTTGCTCAGAGCAATTACAAGAAAAGAGGATGCTTTTCTGCTTGTGGGTTGGGGCAGTGCAGATTTCAGACTTTCTGTATGTCTGCACTTTTTTTTATATTGTGCCTTTGGATCATGCCTTTATTCTTTGCAGTACATGGCCTGCTTTTGGGTTAAAATGATGGCATGTTTAAGTTAAAGCCTTAAGTTGAAGTTCCTTTTAAACCTCTGTAGCTGTACTTCCTTTTATTCTTGTTTATAGAAAGATTTTCTTGGCAAGGAAGCTCTGCTGAAGCAGAAAGAAGCAGGTGTGACACGACGATATGTACAGCTACTTCTTAAGGAGCATGATCCTGACTATGACCCATGGCCCTGGGGTGGAGAGCCTATATTGTTTGAGGACCGCTGCATAGGCATGACTTCTACTACTTGCTATGGCTTTACGCTTGGTGGACAGGTAGGACTTGTTAACCAACTTTCTGGTGGAATGCTAGTTTTTTCTGAAGTGTGATGTGAAATGAACCAAGGGTGGCATATTTTTCGATCCCAGTGCTTATTTATTGGAAAATGTGCCAGAGCAGTTTGCTATGTGTGTTTTCATTTGAGTTGAACTGGGTTACAGTTGAACTTCAGTATACAGGGTGTTTCACCTAAGACTTTACACAATTTTTAAAAATCGGCTTTTTCAGCTAGAAGAGTGCTTTTTCCTTCATAGCATTGTCAGCGGTGTAGTACATCAGAATGCAGCTAAGATGTGCTAACTAGGAGGCTGGTTAACTAATATTGCATAGTTAAATTTTTAACTATGTGCCACTGAAAGATGGCACAGTGATGGCATTGGTGGAACTGCATCCTGCTATCTAATCAGACCTGTAAATCTTGAATCCAGGGTTTTCGTAAAAACTATAACTTAGATTCGAGTAAATACAGTAAAAATTTGCTTCTGGCCAAAGTTTTGTATATATATATATTTTTATTATTGGGCAAGGCTCTGCAGTTTTGGTTGGTACGAAACCTCTGCATGTTGTACATAAACATCAGCAGCCATTCTGAAATCTAGAAAAAGGACCACCACTCAGGCAGTTCTTGTTATTTGTCTACATAATGTTTGCAGGCAAAAGTTAGTGGAACCCGGAAATGGTGTGCAGAGTATAGTGTTTCATTCTAGTCAGCCTGTCTATGTTTTTATTCCCCTTTGTTTATGGCCACGGGTTTGCTTGCAAACATGAGAATGGAAACTCAAGCTAAAGCAGGCTTGAGTTTCATGAGCTTCACAACAGCTTAGCAAAGCTGTGTTTCATTTTTGTGGCTGATGTGGTGGTGATCAAAGTGCAGCGACAGCACAGCTAAAGAGTCTCGTCTAACGTCGCTTGTGTCATGTGGTGGCAAGCATAGTAGTAACAAGAAGTGCCCTCTATGGCCTCCAAGCCTGCACCACACCATAAATTGGGCAGCCTGCATGCTTGCACTGTAGCAGTCTTGTGGCTTCTTTTCTCCAACTTATCAGCCCTTGTCACTGTTCTACATGGTCTGTTCTGAAAGTAGTAGGACTCATTTTTTTAAACAAAATCTATTCAAGAGAATAGTACAAACGATTACAATTTTTCAAGGTAGCACCCTTCCGCACCTACACGCTGCTGCCAATGAGATTTACAGTTTTCGTACGCCTCCAGGAACGCCTGGACCGGAATGCTGTTTAGCTCTCTCGTCACGGCCTGTTGAACCACCTCTACCGATCCGTGATGTTTCCCCTCGAGCGTCAATTTTATTCTCGGGAATAGAAAAAAGTCTGGCGGGGCCAAGTCGAGGCTCTAGGGGGGCTGAGGCAGCGTTGCCGCCTTGTGCTGGCCAAAAAATCAGGGTCCTCATTCACATGATGAAGAAAATCCTACCGGTTGGCCTTTTCCTCCTCTGACAACACTCCCGGCACCAACTTCGCGCACGCTTTCCTCATGGTTAAGTTTTCTGTCACAATCTCAAAAACTTGGGTTTGAGGAATGCTCAAGTCATCAGCAATCATTCTGACACTCATTCTACGATCACTGTTAAGTAAATGTTTCACTCGCTACACATTTTCGTTGGTCTTGCTGATCGAAGGGCGTCTGGAGTGGTCGTCTTCCTCCTCTCTTTCCTTACCTTCTCGTAAAAGCTTGTGCCACTCAAAAAACACCTGATCTACCCGTGGAAGCGTCACCGTAGGCCTATTTAATCATGTTGTTAGTCTCTTTGCCCGTTTTACCCAGATTTACTCAAAATGTGATCGTGTATCGCTGATCCAATAAACGCTCGACGATTCTGCGTGACGAGACGTTTCGACAGGGGCTCGCAGTACAAGCGACCTCCTCTCTTCAACGGCCGAGAGCCGACTGCCGATTTTCCCCAGCATTCCCAATATCCCCCTTCAACGATCCTGCACGCGCAGACCGCCTCTCGTTTGCCCGTTCGCCCAGGAAAAAACCAGTCCTACTACTTTCAGAACAGACCCTGTATATGGCCTTGTCTCATAACTGCTTTCAATTACATCCAGAGCACTGCAGTTGCTTAAATATGCTGTATTATCTACTGTGATTTGATCTAGAAATGCATGTTACAGACGCCAGGTGAGCTGATGAAAGGCAACTGAAGACATGAATTCATGTCGTGGATTTGTAATGTGACATCCAGAACACGAATGCATGCTAGCTTGTGCAACTTTTGTTCCTTGTCCATCAAATTAATGATATGAATTTTTGAAATGCTAGCAGGAGCATTGTTTTCGGAGCGTAGAATATATTTTTTTTCTACTAAAACTAGAAACCTCAACACATTAAGGTCAATGACTGGGCAAAGTTCTTGGCTGTAAATGGAAATTTGTTATATTAAAGTATCATTGCATATGAAGCAGAGGTGTTTGAAATTGTCTAATATTTCAGAAGTTGGTATGTGAGCAGTAAGGGGTAAAACAAATATATGAGGACACATCTTATGCAATAGCTCCATTGTGTCAAAATTTATGGGTGGCAAGACATCAGAAAATTTGTTTCCCCTCACAGTGACAGCATTATGGGGCCATTATCTTTGCAAAGAGTGTCATTCAAATGATGGGAATGCTGGCCAAAGAACATTTGCAAATTAGAATGTAGTTGACTTAGTGGAAAGCAGTGAACTTTTCTCTTCTGCTCCACAGCCATAACTTTAGCAGTGGCTCTAGTAGTTGCACCAAGTCAAGTTGTGTGGTGTCAGGTAATGAGTGTGGACATTAGCTGCATGAATAAGTGAACGGAGCATAACTTGAAATGACATGGCGCTAACAGTTTGTTCTGCTATGATAGTTTGTTCTGTTTTGTGTTCATCGGCTGGCTATTGAATGCATCTTGAAATACTGCAGGCATACATTTTTGCTGCCTTTGTTCTGTTTTGTATTCATCAGCTGGCTATTGAATGCATCTTGAAATGCTGCAGGCATACATTTTTGCTGCCTTTGTTAAAGGGACACAGAGCAAATTGAAAGTGGGCTGTATTGATAGAATACAGCATATTCTAATGAAAAAGACATGTTATCACTCTTAAATTTATTAATTCCTCATGCTATGTTGCACTAAGAGGCTTTCCTTTCTATTTTTTTGTGGTTTTCTATCATGAAGCTCAAGCTTGGAGCTACTATTCTTTCTTTTCTTGTCGTGGTATCATGTCGGTGTTGTTAACTTTTTAGTCAGCCATACAAAATACAGGTCCTTCCAATATGAAAGGGAACAAAGTTTGAAGATGCAATTAGTGATTACTTAATAACTATATGTGACAAGCACACTTTTTCCTGTTTTCGAACTAGTTTTCCTCTTGGTGTATATTATCCAAAAGTCATATCCAGCTTTAGTAGAGAAGTAACCAGAAAATTTGTATTTTTGTGCAAACTGGTTGCTCCCTTTCATATTGGAGAAACTTATACAATGCCTTTCATTAGTCTCTACGATAGTCAGTTGCCACATTTTCTGCAGGTCATGTAAGGTATTTTCTGCTGTTGCATTACTCGTAGAAATTGTGGGAGAAGTATGACAATTCCCTTGCCCTTTTTTAAAAACAAGGCTTTCGTGGAGGGTGACGTTCTTAATTATGCAAAGGTGACAGGTTGAATTTCTGTCTGTGGTAGCAAAAATGCAAAAATTTTATATGCTGTGTTGGAGCTCATACAAGGCCATTCCTATGCTGTAAGTGAACAATGTGGTACGAGCATTATTGGAGCTTTTTTTTTTTTTCACTCTGTCAAAATTTTTGCTGTTGTGGAAAACAGTTTGTGTGCATGGAACTGGTGAAGAGGAGGAACATTAACCAAATGTAGCATTAAATTACGAAATCTTTTGTTTCTTTTGACAACCTTCTTAGACTTAATGTTTGTTATCTTGGTTAGGTGAACATCACAAATTTTTCTTAACAGTCTGCACTTTTTAGTTGTATTTACCTCAGGCTTGTCAGTCACACTTTTACATGATTTCTGACAAACTGAAATATGTGTAAATAGGCACTCACCTTTCTAATGTATATGCATTTTTATATCTCTAAGCCTAGGCATGCGTACAAGAAATCTGACTGGTATGAGCTTGTTGCAGACTTATGGTAGGACAGCGACGCTGTGCCTTCCTCATTTTATGGCACGCATTTTGTGCTACTTGAATCCCTAAAGTAGTTGTTGATCTTGCAGGTCTGCCTGGGCTTTGTGGAGAACAAGGATGAAAACGGTGTACCGCAAGTCCTCACAAATGACTTTATCTTGAAGAATGAGTTTTATGTTGATATTGCGGGTCACAAGTTTGCAGCTCGAGCCAACATACACTCACCATCATTGGCTTACCAGGTCACCACCCCCGACCGGCTCTACCTAGCAACAAGATGAATGTCTCTGTACAAGTGGTCAGCTGTGTCTCTAATTGTGCTGCACTGTTTAAATGGCGACTGAAAAAAAATCAGCTCTGCAACTGCGAAGAGCCTATGCTGAATAGTTCAACATGTGTGATGCTGCAGTACGATACACTGCATCAGTTTTAGGCAGCATTTTATTGACTTAAATTATGCTATTTATTTATTATGTTAATATAATAAACTGTGCTTAGTGTGACGACTAGACAGTAGACATTAGACAAATGCATATTTTTTTCCATTGCATTCGATCATACCACCATATAGACCAACACCGTGTTTATAAACATAGAGGGCACTCGCGAGCGTAGAAGCGTACCGTAGCTTGCTGGGGGTATCATCTGCACCATCATCTGCTAAAGTGGTATTCAGATGGGGTATCCTGGTCAGATGGATGTGGAGTGGAGGTGCACGATGTCACCGAACAGCCAAAGTTTGTGTCAGCTCTCAGTCTCAGTTTGCACGGGCAGCGGGGAGCCACCGATAGGGACAAGCAAAGCGGATGGGCTGCGAAGGAAGAATGGGAAGAGTCGAAGAAGAAAAAAGAGGTCAAAGCAATACTCCAGGGCCGCCGCGGTGGCTAAGCGGTTATGGTGCTCGGCTGCTAACCCGAAAGACGCGGGTTCGATCCCGGCCGCGGCGGCTAGAATTTCTTTGGAGGAGAAATTCTAGAGGCCCGTGTACTGTGCGTTGTCAGTGCACGTTAAAGAACCCCAGGTGGTCGAAATTTCCGGAGCCCTCCACTACGGCGTCTCTCATAGCCTTAGTTGCTTTGGGACGTTAAACCCCATAAACCAAACCAAACCAATACTCCAGGGTGTTGGAGGAGTGGGGCTGTGCTGGTCTTGTGACAACAGAGGCAAAAAAAAAAGACGAGGGCAAAAACAGAGCAGACGCACAGAAGGAAGGGAGATAAGAGAAACTCAAAGAGAGGAAGCAAACGCAAAAAGATGGCAGCGGACTGCACCCTACACATGCCACTGAAGGCGAAGCACCGCCACATCTCCCGCCGAGACAGGGCCTGAACCTACCAGCCGAACGAATGGCCCTCCCTCCCCCTTCGTCAGCGGCGGTTGCTGGAGGAGAACTGGGAGCTGCGTCACCGCACGGCATCTCAAAGGCGTGATGTGTGCACAGTCACCCTTCATTAGAGAAAGATTCCATTGCCGGCATGAATACCTCTTAAGGTGTGCAATTCGCTTTAATTCCCTTATGCCGTTTGAGAACTGCTCTTCATGTTCGAATGATTCTTAATGAGCAGATGTTGTAGCACATGAGGCATGTCGATCTCCACGAGAAGCTTGTGTGATTCAAAGAGACACCCGGTGTATTGAGCGCCTGTTGGAGCTATGTCCACCATCACAACACAAATTTATTGCGGCGTTTTTAATTAAAAAGATGTAAGCTTCGAAATGACTGCATACTTTTTGATGTTGTCCTTAAAAGTACTTGTCAGTGGTTGTTAGCAAGTAGCCACCTTTATAGGTGCTCTGTGAAATTACTTTAGAATAGTTTAGCAAGCTTTCCTAGCATATGTTTCTATAAGCTGCAGTCTCGCCTGGTAGCCCCACCAGGTAGTCTACCATGATGTTTTAAAAATACATTGCCTTTGCAATGACATTTCATACTTGCACATTTTGTTCTAGGACACACGCTGCTTTTGTCCACAAAGGGATGGCATCATAGGTGGCATTGTGAAATCAAAAAACTGCCGTTTACATATATTCTTATGGGATGTCACCCCAGCTGTTACCCCCAGCCAGCGCAGCTGGTGATAGCAGCGCCACTGCATCTTGCTTACGTCACAGATCGGTGTTGGTCTGCATCATAGACTTAACCGAGGTTGTCTCTCTTGGAAGGCTGCATTGTGCGTAGAGAGGCATAGCATTTGCACACCACTTTGGTGGCCCACACTCACTTCACGAACGCTTTAAGGGGGATGAGGGTCTTAAATCTAACCTTTTTATTTGTGGCTAGAATCTCATTAAATTTTGCACACAGATGCGAGTTTTTCTCTTCTGATTCCAAAATTGTAATCATAATTGAGCTGGTGGTCTTAGATCAAAAGTTATCTTAAATTCTAGAGTGTGATTAGGTAATTTCTTATGCAGCTTTAATGAACTTCCTCATTGCATTTTCTTGCTTTTAATTACATGAATTGATAACCAGAGAATTCCCATACCCGATGACATTCTTACTTTTTTGTTTAAGCCATGTATAAATAGCAATTTACAATTAGCTTAACGAGTAGCAGTGTCAAATACTGCGACCTTTTACTCTCGACCTAGTATATCAGGATGAAATGCCTTTAGAGAAAAACGAAGGATGTCACCGGGTACGGCAACTCTCTGGCTATCAATTCATGCAATTAAAAGCAAAAAATTGCAATGAGAAGGTCTATTAATTAAAGCTGCATAAGAAATTACCTAATTACATTCTAAACTTTGTAAGATTTAAGACCACCAGCTCAATTATGTTTGCATATTTCGAATCAGAAGAGAAAAATGCATCTGTGTGCAAAATATTATAGCCATAAATAAAAAAGTTTTAAGACCCTCATCTCCCCTTAAAGGAATGATTGCATAGCAGTACCATCATGCCTGTCGCTGGTACACTTTTTACACAGTAGGATAAGTGGCCTATAAATTGCTCTGGTGCCCAGTACACCTTTTTGCTGCCTGGAGATCTAGTCTGTAGTGATGACTAAGGAAACAAACTTACTTTTTTTTTTTCTTGCTTTCTGACGTGCTTTGTTCTTAGTCAAGTTATTCTTTTCTTTTGCGTTGATAGCTGTTTGGTCTCACCTTTTGCAGAAGAGTACAGGACCATAATGAGCAAGATGTGGAGGCAGCTTTGTCTTGTATGCATGCAAAGCTATCTGCTGTGTAGTTTCAGCATTTTTGCAGTTTGAAATATTAGGTTTAATAAACATGTGAAGTGTATACTAAAATTGGTAGTGTTCATGAGACCCTTACATAATGTTAAAATGTGAGAAAAGTATTCACAGCAATTATAACAAGCTTTCTTATATTTACTGCATAAATTTAGCATTCTGTAACTGTTTATTTAGGATATTTTAAACTAATTCTGGGAAATGTAACTTGACTATGATTCTTCATACTCATGTCTTTTGGATGAAAGTAGCTGTGAGTTACAGTTTTTCTTGTGCACACACAGTGAGTTTGTAAGAGCAATACCTGGTGAACACAAGACCACAACTAAAATGCATCAAAATGTGCAAACTAGAGTGCTGTTTTTGGAAGCTGAAACAATTTTTTCACAACTTTTGACTTACAAAGACTTACAAAGCGTGTGAAGATTTTCCACACTGAATCTTTTTTTTTTTACAGCAATTTGTGAGAGCGGTGTGCTGTAGAAATTGTGGAAACATGCAACATTCACAAGCTGATTCCACAGCAGTTTAATGCATGCTAGTGATCAACACATCAAAAATTTGCAAATTGTTTTTACTTCAATTGTGAGGTATGCAGCATTACGTGCTCAGTCAGCTGTGGAAGGAAACCAACATGTGAACTTGGATCTCAAGTGCTTGTGTCTTCGAATGGTAATTTGGGCAAAAGGTGAATAAATGACTCTGACATATTGGTATGATGCTGTTTTTATTGGTTTATGGTGCATGGTTCTGTCTTAGCACAGTATTAAATAACACAAAAAGGTAAACCTATTTATTTAAACTGTTGTGTAGTTTCAGTTTCTTTTCAAGTACACTTACACACTAAATGGAAGAAGAAAAAAACTGATGTGTCTGAGAATATTTCAAAACAGTCTGTTTTACTTTCAGTTTTAAATGAACTTGTCATTACCCAAATAAATTGTTCCTGACATGTTACTTATTCTTACACTGACTTAATACTGTCAGAAAAATAGAAGAGGGAGGCAATAAGCATGGTACACCGTTTTGTTTTTGTATAGGCTGAAGAGACTATGGTGTAGAGCTAAAACTGCTTCTGAAAATATGTGCTGCTACATTTTGTCTGAGGTAAGCTACAACACGTACTAATGTACTAAGCTCTTTACAATGAAGGAGAGGGGACCTGCTATGCAGACATATCTATCTCCCGAGGTAAATGCCAAGAAATGTTAATTTACAGTTTCTTTTAATGATTATTTATGCCAGTGATGCTGAATACTAGGAGATCCCAATTTCACAGTACTAGATATGGGAATGAGAGGATTATGCTGAAGTCATTATTTAACATTCTAGCCTAAACATGTCTCGACAGGGACACCATATTATTCTTGTCAATACACCTAAACTGGAACAGGCAAACATTCATATCGGTTTTCTTATGGGGTCTTGTTAGTTACAATGACAGCAAGTCAATGCAGCAATTTTGCAGTGAGGGCTCTAGCTGTGCTTGCGTTTATAGATTTGGAGCTAACATCCATACAAGGGCAGAAAAGCATCGGGGTGGTACATACACACATGCACACACATTGTGTTTTAACATAGGAACACTTCCTTTTTTTTTTTAACCTTTATGTTACAGTGCCCACTTACTGCTGGGTTGACTCCATAATCATCTTTGGCGAGTCCACTTGGTCACACGGTGCAGCAGCAGAGTTCGGCCCAGGGGCTGGTATTGGCATCACTCTCAAGCGTGCTGGCAACACAGCTGCCAGCTCGGGCAGTGATGAAGTTCTCCTTAGCAGTGGCTGCGTGTCCTTTGTGACGGTCATTTCGGTTGCTTGCAAGTCGGTGCTTGGGTTTTCGGAAGCTGAACTGGTGAAAGTAGGGCGTCTTGGGCCACGTGACTGGGCTGGCTTTATGGATTCAAGCAGGGGTTCCACCCAAGCTTTAGCACTGGGTTCTGGCATCAGTGCATCACTGCAGGGCTGTGCGGAGACCTTTTTCGCAGTCACTTTTTCGGGTGACCGTTCACTTGACTCCAGGCCCGAGGCTGAGATGTTACCACTGCCATGATTGAGGTGTCGATACTTGGCTGCAGTGTGCAGCATGCAGCGAACCTTTGTTCGTGAAGGAGTCGCACAGGAGCATGCCCCTGCACACTGGCAGCGTGCCTGAGACAGAGACTTGGGACTTGCCTGATCCCTTGCTGGACTAGAGTGACTGCAATTAGACTCGGCACTAGTTGTAGGTGCGCGCCGATCAAGAAGAGTGTGCACAAGGCCACTGCTTGCAAGCAGGCTGCTGCTGCCGCTGCTGCTGTTGCTGCTGTGTCCTGCTGGAACCGCGCCGTGCCGGTGGCGGGACGGCTGGCCACGACTAGAAGGCTCGCAACGCAAGCCCAACTGCTTAGGATCGACAGATGTCGACTTGTGCCTGCGCTGGGGAGCTCGCTCAAAGACGGTCACAGGGGGCAGGATCACTCTGAGCAGGTGGGTTGCCTTGGATGAGGACGATGACCGTCGTCGGTCACTCGAGGCCCCCTGGCGGGAGGGGCATTGCAATTCATCTGGTACGTAGGCTGCATTCTCAATTCCCCTTCCCAGGCGATGAGAGGGGGCACTTGCGCTTGCACTGTGGTGGCTGGGATTGGGGTTTGAGCTGACAGGCGCTGCAGAGCGAGCTTCGACAATTGCACTGTAGGCTGGAGGGGGTGGCATGTAGAATTTGATCACATCTTCATAGGACGGTGGAGGATCATAAAGAGGAGGCTCATTGAGGCCAAAAGGGGGCCTCCCTTGACCAACAGAGCCTGCGTCACTGTCTGAAAAGATTGTGAGCTGAGCATTACTTCTCCTTCTCAAGGTCACAGTAGAGGGATATCAAATTTCCATATCAGTTGTGTAAAAGCTGTGCAGCAGGCAGAAAGCATAGCTTATCATAAGCTCAGTATGCGCTTGTTTTTGCTGCTTTCTTTCTTTGTCCTGTGTGTTTTGCTGCTTTTTGTTACTGTTATAGTTAGTTTACACTGCTTGTTATACAGCAGTTGCAGTTGCGAGGTGGATTTCCTGATCGAATTTGCTGTAGTGTAAGTGCATCACAAATTCAAATCACATTGTACATAGTCTGACAAATGCAAGAATGCACAGGGACAACATAAAAAAGTAACATTCCCCTACACCTGCTGTGGCCTCAAAAACTATTGGCTTCTTTCTAAAAACATATTACATGCTTATTAGACATCCTCTACAGTGAATGAACTATAGTAGGACTTGCAAAATGGAATGGTGGTGGTAGCTGTGGCAATGAAATTAGTGCAGTTTAAAAGGACTAAAAGTATGTAAAGCCTTTTGAATTGCTTACTCCGTCATCTGCCTTATTGAGTCACCTGTGATATTGCCCCTAGAACCCCAGTAACTGTTCAATGTCTCCAGCTTCGCATGAGCCAGCTTCGAATGAGCTTTGTCAACCGCCTGAGTTCGGTTTCTGCTGGATTTTAGGTCTGTGGGTTCCCCAAACTCAACCATTATAGACCCAGTTATGAAAAGGAAAGTGATGAAGCAAATCAGACTGAAAAGCACAAACCAAGTGTGTCCGTCTGGCAAATGAAGGATTAGGCAACATCAATGATGGACAACACTGGATGTGCCACATGCACAAGCAGCCTGTACATATTGTTAGCACTTGAATAAATCTTTCTCCCAGCACAAACAGACCCCTTAACACAGCTTCTCACAAGGAGCACCATAATACTGAGAACATGCATAATACCAGGATCAAAAGCAAGAGAGTTGCCAGCTTCTAACACACAGTATGAGATGGCGCTGCTACTAATTTATGTATTGTGCATTTATCACTTACACGTTATCATTACTCGTAACTACAGTTCATGACACAGTGTCCATGAACTCGCCCTCCAGTGCAGCATTTGTAGATGCAACCAAGTAGACTAAACAAGTTTTCAGTCAAGCAATATTCCAAATGTACCATCTTTGCCAAAAGTAGCCAGGTTACATGGTTTACTTCTCACTCGTAGTGAAGGCCCTAAAGGCTTCAATAAAAACCAAAAGGCCTTTGAAGGTAAGGACAAGGCTTCTTCTTACCTTACAAAGACTTTGAGCTTGATGGGTGGCATAACTGCTCCACTATGTGACTGAGAAGCAAATCATGCAGCCTGGTTACTTTTGGCAAAGACAGTACCTCTTCATGCTACCACTGACTGTGAAGTAGGAAGGCAAACCTACCAACATCTGCACTGATGGTTCGCAAGGCATCCCTGCCCACCACTTCGAGCCTGCGCTGTTTGTGCAGCTTGACCAAGATCATGACTGTGGTGAGAACAAACATGCCTAGCCCCGCAAGGCTGGTGATTAGGATGAGTGTGTTGGTTCCAGCAGCAGCCGAGCTTTCTTGCTTGGGAAAGTAGTAGTTGGGGGTAAGGCTGCGCCACCAGTTGCTGTCCCTCGGTGGTAGGTGGCCTCCCGAGCCAGGAACCGCTGTTGTCAAAAAGCACACACAAACGAAACCTGAGTGCTATGCATGCTACAGCACTGGCCACAACGCTTCTTGAGAGCCATACAATCACTGCGCACACTGTTGCAGTTTCTGGTGACTGTGCATTACAC
Source organism: Amblyomma mixtum (assembly GCF_055824585.1). Taxonomy (NCBI): domain Eukaryota; kingdom Metazoa; phylum Arthropoda; class Arachnida; order Ixodida; family Ixodidae; genus Amblyomma; species Amblyomma mixtum. The sequence continues at coordinate 172,896,381 of NC_143014.1, forward strand.
TACACCTGAATACAAGTGATGATGGGACGTAGTAGATCTGTTCAGCTCATCAGAAGTTCAACTCAACAGGAGAAGCTGAAATATCCAGTTTTATGAGAGCATATGGGCACCAAGAGTAAATGAGGAATGAAACAAGCTGAAATGAAAAGGAGTTTTCAAAGAAAAACATAGAAAGCACTTCAAGGAATATTTTCAGAAATTTTACACGCAACACCTTCAGTCAATAATTTCATTGTGGGTTTTATCCTTTTCTGAATTACAACTACTCTTACGTCTCATAGGTATATATGGGTTAGACTTTTTGGTGTAAACAGGTGTAAAAATAAGAAAAGTATGCGGTATTCAATTTTCAAAATTCAATAAAAATCAGTACCTTCGACATGCATGCCGCAGCTAGCTGGCTATTGAGTAGGAGTTCCACTCAATAAAAGGAGAAAATTAACAGAGTGCAGGAGCCAGGGGAGTAGTAAGATGGTGTACCACTGGATTAAGAAGCGCAGTTGTGTGTTTATGAGGCATTGCTCCACTACTTTATAGGCCTCTGGAGACTGGGAGGCTCCACATCGTCAACGAACATTGCCTGATAGCGTAGCGCTGTTCGCTGTTGTCACCCGCTAAGGGCAGTTACTTGGTTAGGCAGGTACACCCAGAACCATGCATAAGCATCATTAAATAGCTAAAAAAAGTGTGATGTTCTGGCTACTGCGATGGTTAAGCGGCAATTGCATCGCTGTTTTCAACACGCACACTAAGTGATACCCTGCCCTCTCGTTCAACCTAAGCAACAGCCGAGTAATAACGTGGCAATCCACATGCGGTTTCTGTCTGACAATTCCATCATTCATTTTCTGTTACTTTTTTTTTGGCAATAACATTTCCTTCTTCAAGCACAGCTTTACGAGTAATTAACAACAATTTGTGTTTTAATAACTGGTAAATTGAAAGAAGAGCAGAATGTACCTAACCACATGTCATATGCAAGGCCAGCTGCAATTCACCATTGTTCTTGCCAGACTAGAATGCTTGCATGCACTAACTTGCTCAGTTATGCCCCTGACTTTCCTTTAGTGTTGTTTCACTTTATTGCTTGCATAGACCTACACAGTCACTGAAATTTATTGGCCTTTTTTTGCTTTTGCATCACGTGAGGTAATCTCGCACTGCTAGAGCCTAAGCAACTTTTGACCACACAGGAATACAACATTAATATCACCGAAAAAATACTGGTAGTTAATTCACAGGAAATAATGTTTGCGAAAAAAAAAAAACTGTCCTGCAAAATGAAAACAAAAAAAGCCCGCCGAATATCCATAGAATAGAAACCTAAAAGTCCAACCCCAACTCATAGGAGACCTGCCCATTGTGAAAGATGCTTACAGCCCTCATATTTCTGAAAAATTCGTTGTTAAGCTTGAAAAGCAGAATGCACCTAACTGCATGTCACATGTAAGGCCAGCTGAAATTCACCATTGCTCTTGCAGGCTAGAATGCGTGCATGCACTAACTTGCTCGGTTATGCCCTTGACTTTCCTTTAGTGTTGTTCCACTTTGTTCCTTGCATAGACCTACACAGTCAATAAAATTTACTGGTCTTTCTTTTGCTTTTGCAGGGTAGTTAATATGGCACTGCTGGAGTCCATGTTAACCAAGGTGTACTAGTTGAATGGCTCAGGTTAACATTGCATCTGTGAGAAACTGAACAGATGTGCTGAGACTGTTCAGTTTTTCAGGAAACATGCCTTGAAAGAGTTCATTTTCGAGGGGTTCACTGTGCAGTTTTATTAGACATTTATGTCACCTCACAGTTGCACGAAGGGGATACAAAGAAAGAAATGAGAACAGCAGTGCTGACCTGCAGCTGAAGATTTGTTTCTTGCTGTGGTTGATAACATGCACATGAAAGGGTACAAAACATAATGTAGAAGGATTATGGACCAGCAGGTTTATCTAGCACTATGCACATTTCTTATATTAATTGTTCCAGTGCATGCATTTTTATCATGTGGGTTTAATGATTGTGGACACAAAAATTGGAAACCTGTGCAACCAGGGAACTGGGATATACCTTTTTAACTAGCATCAGGGCTTTACCTCAAACTTCAAGAACAAGATCGCACACAGGGACTAAGTGTATAAGTACTTTACTGCTAGGTTTGTGGATGCAAGCTTCAATTTAGTCAACAGACTGTGTTTATGTAAAACGATCCTCTGGCACTACAAACATCACACAGGCAGCACATGCAGAATGCTTACCCATCATCTACGGATGAGTTCCGGCATGTATATCCTTCCTAGCTTTCTGTCAGTCTTATAGTTGATAGCGAGACTTTGCTGTTTGAACACTAATCTTAGGGGTATATACTGCTTCATCTGTGCCCACGAGTGTCTTTCCATATTTTTTAAGCAACACTTGCTGTTGGGCGAGTTGGTTTGTTTCCATGTTTGCAGGACACAGCGCGAGAATGAACGGAGCACAAGAACAAGGAGGATGACAGGACGGAGTGCTGAACTAACAACTTTTATTTCGAAAAGAGGCAAACCCGTATTTAAGAGGGGCATATAAGTCCACATTACCAAGGCAAAAGGACTGCAGGGAACCAACAACCCCCCCCCCCCCCCCCAAAAAAAAACACCCAAAGCTCCTTGCTCCTTTTCTTGCTCCTAGTTTTTTTTCGTGCTTTTTAGTCGATCATCGCTGTTTTACCTTTTTTTTTGTCATGTTCTTTGTTGTGCTTTTATCATTTTCAGTCTTCATATTGTTACCCATCATTTCATTGCGGTTTTTAGCATTTTTAATTTTTAGCCATGTTTTTGTTTTATCTTTCTCACCATAAAAAGTTTAGATTGTACCATTGTTCAACCTTCAAATTGATCCTTTGATTCACTTTGGGTGTTTGTTCTCTTGGCACCAATTCATTCTTGGTTGTTCTTTGAAGAAAAAGTTTTCCAAGTTTGTTGCTGTGTGGGAGTGGTAGTTAGTTTGGAGCTATACCTGAGCTGCAGCTTTATCCCTTTTCAGAGCTTCACCCTGTTAAGGTTTCAGTTGGCTTGTGGTCATGACTATTGTTTCGCTTCCATCACGAGTTTTTGTTACAGCTGCGTTTTTGCCTTCTTTTTTTGTTGTTGCTGGTTCCCTGCAGTCTTTTAGCCTTGGTCATGTGGCCTGATATGCCCTTCTTGAATATGGGTTCACCTCTTTCAAAATAAAAGTTGTTAGTTCAGCGCTCTGTTCTGTCATCCTCCTTGTTCTTGTGTTCCATTCGCTCTTGCGCTGTGTCCTGCATCCATATTTTTGTTCAGTTTTATCATGTCCATTATATATTCTTAAACTATTACTTTTGGACACTGCCGATTTTGGACAGCTTGATCACCTAGCGTTGTGGACAAAAATGTCGGCTTGGGTGACTGGCTTAAGCAGCTGTGATTGGAAAGTTGATTTGAGATGCGTCTTGAGGCTTGCAAGGAGCTTTTTTCAATAAAATACCATCCTGCTAGGATATACATATAGCACTACAGCTATGCTTTGTACAAGCTTTATGAACATGCTAAACATTGCAGATTAGAGCTCATATTTCTATCTTGTCTTTCTTGCATCCTGTTCCCTAGGCTGCCAGCATCATAAATATTGCACCGACTAGCTCTATTTAGTACACATATACTTGAATGTGCATACCAAAGCAAGCAGACTCGTCTGACCCGTCACCGCAGTGGTTGAATCCATCACAGTGGAGGATAGACTTAATGCACCTTCCATTTCCGCACTCAAAATCTCCTGAAGATTGGCACTGTAATGCTGAAAAAAAAAGAAAGAAAAAGACCGTTGGATTAGTTGCACAAATTTTGTTACGCATGCATTACAATAATGCTAGTTAATTTCCTTAAACTTCAGAGTCACTGGAAAGGTGGCTGTTGGTTGTACTTTTAGAGGAATTGATTTTGTGCAAAACTAGAGCTCCTAATATGGCAGCTATCGTTTAGTGTACCTTTGATATTTTAGGACTGTGGTTGAGTGCTACAAAATTTACATATATTTTTGGCTACAACTGACTCATGCAAAGCTTCAGCAATGCACATTCAGTATAAAATGACGTGAGAGGTGGTAAATATGTGTAAATACAGGGGTTGCACTAGAATACAGTACTCTGCAATCATTAAAGAGTCAAAAAAATCTGCTTCGTTCATATTTTACAATATTCATGATAAAAGTCATGATTGAGACAGAAGTGAAACCAAGTTATCTGATTTTTATGTCCCAAGAATAAAACCAGATTGCTAAAAACTTTTACGACAAATTTATCAAGAAAAAGCCTACAGAAAATAAAACTGCATCATGCAAGATAACCCATCTCCTTTTCAGGATGCATGCAGTGTCTTACTTTCTAACAGTGACTGTTACATTGTGCCCATTTCTGCATAGGAATGAGCCACCCACACATTAGATTTATTGACGAAATATTTTTCCATGCAACTGCATTACAGGAGGTACTTACTTTCATAACTAAATATTGAGTAAACAATGGCCAAACGTGACTTGTTGCTGAAGCTGCCCTGGAGCCGTATATAGAAGCCAACATTAGCTGATATAATGTACTCTTGGCCCTGTGGTGTCTTGTGGCTTTGGTGTCCTGCCAGGGACTCAAGCAAGAAAGACACAGATGTGAGGCCCTGTCGAATCTCCAGGCTTGACTCTGGACCTGCAATTAAAAATAGTTGTGTCAGGCAAGTGATGCAAGAGTCCCAGAGAAACGAAGAAAAAAAAACATTGAAGTGTTCAAGCCTTTGGAGAGCTATGCTTATTTTGAGTTTGAGACCTTTGCTAATATTCAAGCCTGCTCTACTTACATCGCTGAAGTCTGGCATCTATTGCACTGTATCAGGAAGAACAAAGCGATCTATAACCGAGCACTATTTGAAGTTTCCTATACCATTTTACATGAAAAAGTCATCCACTTAGGATGTGTATTGTTGGCACCTCCACATGTTTTGGTATGCAGAGCTAGAGCACAGCTTTGCACCCTGGTTTGCAAAAACATCACAATGGCCAAAAAATATGATGCATCTGAAGATGGGCAAGTTGGTCATTAAAAAAGACCTGGATGGGACACTGCATGGGTGCCTGTCCCATACTTTGTCTCGTCGATGCTTTTTTATGCAGTTTCTTTACTAGTGACGATGCACCTGCTTTTTATTTCACAATATTTTAATATTTTACAAATAATGCAATAGTTTAATTTGCTGTTATTACCTGCTATAACTCTAGAGCGCTTAAATAAATATCCAATTTTGTAATTACCATTCCTTGCTCCCATTAATTATTAAGATGTACAATTGTAAGCATGCTGACTGGTTTTAATTTACAAATTGCATAAAAAAAATTCTACAAGATTTTTTGTTAAGGGGAGATGCAGCAAATAGTGGCCAATTTGGTCATAATTTGCAATTTTTAAATTTTTTTTTCGTGATCCTTGGGCATGCATCTGTCTCATAGCAGAAATTACAGCGAATATGCACTAGAAACTTAGGAAAAAATTTTTTCTTTATATGTGGTCATCGAAAAATTGTACGCGAATCATGCTTCTGATGGTCCCAGTGAATCGCGAATTCCATGGCTTTCTGACGACAGAGTGCTGTCATCTTGGTATCACTATGTCTGGGCAGCAGAAGGCATCGGAAGAAGGAAGAAGAAAGATAGTGGTTATGCCATATATCCACGCGCTGTCGCACCGGATTAAGAAAGTGGGTAGCAAGCATGGGGTAGAAGTTCTGTTTTCTGCTCCTAACAAGCTAGAAAGAGTGGGAGCGGCGGTTCAAAGAAGGCATGAGGGGCGCAGAAGAGATGCTTGCAACATCAATCATGTGACAAGATATCTTCCCTGTAAAACTGGCATAGTTTATCAGATCCCCTTGTCCTGCGGCCTAACCTACATCGGTCAGACTGGCCACTGTATTAACGTGCGGCTCATGGAGCACGCTAATTCTTTAAAGAAAAAGGAAACAAACCTAGCAAAGCATTGTTTCACATGCAAATGCACGCCGTTTTTTGGTGATACTGATGTGTTGTTTTGTCATTGTGATCAGCGCACTAGAGAAATTGCTGAAGCCTTTCACATTAACAGGAAAGATAAAGGGTGCGTGTGTGCGCCATCTGTAACATTATCTGCAAGGGAAATGAAAATGCTACACAGTGGATAGTGGTTCTGTGGATACACACGTGCTTTTAAAGCGGTTTTTACCTTTTTTAGTACTATGAGATTGTTGACATTGCGCATGTGCGTTGTTTTTCATGTGTGTTGTTATCGTGTGTGTATATTATGACATGCTTCTTCCTAATAAAAAATCAGTTGTAAGTTCAGCGCTGTGTGTTGTCTTGTCTCCTTCTTGGTCTGTGTGTGTTGGCGCTGTTGAACCATCACTATGAATCTACACCAACTAGCCCAATCTGCAGTTCTTTCACTATGTATCACTTTGAAGAGGAGAGATAAGAGCTTCCGTTGGTCACAATGCGCCATTTCTCTGACGAAGAGCAAAAGAAAAGAAAATAAACTTTAGAGTTGATTTCCTCAGCTTTAATTTTTTCTGTGATTGCTATCACTAATCCCTTCGGCATTTCATGACGAATCTAGTAGAATGATTCTGTTCATTGTGCATGAGTTTTGAGGCATTCAGGGGTGCAGTAAAGCTCTCAATTTTCTCTGTATAATGTGCAATACATTTTGAAAGTTATTTTTGCAAGATGAGTTTTCACATTAATATGCATACTGGCATTCAGCTTTTATTTTGATGGATATTTGGCATCTAAAACAGAAGTAATGGCTTTGTTGCACAGAACGGGATTTATGAACATGCTGACATAAAAGACTAGAGCACTCTTTTCTTAATTATTTAATGCCTTGAGGCTGACTTTATAATTGTGAGGGTGTCAATTGTAATTACGCAGCAACTATACAGCTAGCTTAAAATAAAACACCATATTGGAATCTGTATAAGTAGTTGTACAATTAAAACTGTTTTCACACACACACACACACACACACACACACACACACACACACACACACACACACACACACACACACACACACACGCGCGCGCGCGCGCGCGCACGCACGCACGCATGCACGCACGCACGCACACACGTATATAAAGAAGTTATATATTTGTGCCAAATGTGGTTACATTTTATTGATAAATAATGAAAACAGTTTTAATTGCCACATCCCCCCTTAAGCTTTCCACAAGTATGCAAACTGCATGAGGCTTTTGACTGGTCTAAAGTGAAAATGGAAGTTAAAATAACATTACAAAAACAGTTGCTCACTGAAGTGATGCCTTTTTTCAGCAGCTATTATTCTAGACCAAAATTACCTTGCACGAATCATCAATATAGGAGAGAACAAGCATAATGTTACGATGAACCTAGTGAATCTAGTTTTTCTGTTTTACAAAGCCCATTTTTCTGCAGAGGCCAACTCTAGGATGTTTTAGTTTTAAATGAGTTCAGTGAATGTTGCCTTACCCATTTCTTCAAACTGGGCCACTCGCACAGAAATATGCGTCTCATAAGTATAACTGGTACCAGGACGGAGAAGCCAGATGCAGTCAAAGTTGCGTGTGTAACCAGGGTTTGCCATGTTCATCATCGTAATTGCACCACCAAGGTCTTCCACCACGCCACCACAGTCTGAAACAAGTGAAAGCATCTTTTTGCTACAGCAATGCAACATCATCTTTAGCAAGTTAAGAAGCCACTTCAAAACAGGAAAAGCAAAGAATTTGAGGCAGGAACTTAAAAACAAAAGACAAAATGAGTTCAATCATGCATTTTGGTGCCTGTCAGCTAATTTTGTCTTTGTTGTAAAAGTGATAAAGGAATTTTTCTGGCGAGTTTCCTTTACTATACTTAGTGAAATCAGTTCTGCATTATACCTCCCTCCACTTGATGTTGAGTTAATGGTCTGCAGTTTTCACCCATAGAGAGAGACTAATTTGCAACCTCATGTGACAGCTTACACAACTCAGCACACAAGTAGACAGCATTGTTGCATCTGATATCATATTCATTACAAGCCATAACTGTGATACTTTTGAACTTGTAATGTGCTCCACACTGTTGTCAGTAAGGTTACAAAGTAACCTAGGTCAATTACTTTTTGATTAAATGTCTTTTGTACAGAAGTTGTAAACATATTTTGCTTCTTTTGATTTAATGCTGCTTAGTATTTAGCAGCATGTTATATCTCAAGCTTATGCTGCAAGGGCATAATTAAAATTTGGTTACTGCTTCAAGTGACAACTTTGCTCTAGTGACATAGCTCTTTATTGCTTTGTATTGTTATTATTAACACTTCGCTCACTTTACAAAGTTGCAATGCCACACTGTGATTTTCAAAGTCAGTGGGCTGTACTGAGCACTTTCAGCTCTGCATTAGTTGGCAGAGGCCAGCCATGTTTGGGTTCCAAAACGCTCATATACAAGGCACCTCTTTTTTCGCCTTTTTTTTTTTTTTTGCAGCACTCATTTATGAACTGGGCAGAAATGTGTTATTCGCTGTTGGCCAGGGTATCTAAGAATAAATTAAGATGCACAATTACCTGTAGATGGTTTATTGAACCAGTACTTTTCAGGATCTGTAAGGAAAGATAAAGAGATGCACAGTAGTCAAGTACTGCACTGCATACTTTCCTGAGGCGACACAGCATGATAACCGAGTTCTAGGGGCAGGCAGGAAGGGGAACAAGCGCAGAAACAGTTATCTAAGAAGTTCTGCAATTTTTAAAAATGGGCTTTTTGAGTTAGAAGAGCGCTTTTTGTGGCATAGCATTGTCAGCGGTGTAGCGCATCAGAATACAGCTAAGACATGCTAGCTAGTAGGCTGGTTAACTAATATTGAATAGTTAACTTTTTAGCGATTACTGTTAGCCTCCTTATTTGCTGAGAGGTGTGTAGCCCACAGTAAGTATAATATCCATATCAATTTCTAGAATTTAGAAACCACGGTTGCCCTCGGCACCATAGCCCAACAGATTTTTCCCAGAGCATTCCAAAATGCATGCACTTTCTAAAAGCTTGCAGGCAAAGCAACCCTTCCAGTGCATGTAACTCATCAAAATAGCCAAAATTTATTGGGCCGCAGCAGCAAAAAGCTGATATGGATATTACTTACAGTGGGCTACACATCTCTCAATAAATATGGAGACTAACAGCAATAGTTAAAAAGTAAACTATTCATTATTAGTTAGCCAGCCTAATAGCATGTCTTAACAGTATTCTGATGTGCTACACCACTGACAATGCTATGCTGAGAAAAGTGCACTTTTTACTCAAAAAGCCTATTTTTAAAAATTGCAGGACATCTTAGGTGTAACACTTGGTATCTCAAAGCATAGGTGCATGCATATCTCTCAGTGGGGGGGGTCCAATCTGTGCCACTTGCCACCCCTCTGAGCATACTTATGATCTCAAGCAAGCACCAATTGGCCATCAGAATTCAGGTTTCTCACATAAGAAATTAATTGTAGCAGTATATTTTTCTGTATTTATGTTTGCACAATATATTTAAGATACTGAACTGCCTTTTTGGTTTACACAAGCCGCAATATACAATTAAGTTTAAGCTTTCCAGTTGCTGCAAGCTAGACTGGCAAAAGCAAACAAATATTTATAATTTTTTCTGGCAAGGAATTGGGTGCTGGTCTCAATATCCTCCACACAGCTGTGTTCACAAGTGAATAGATTATGTTTGGCTAGAAAGATATTGCACCATTAAATCTTAAAATTCCAAGTGGAGGTAATACTTGAAATCAGTTTTGTAATCAAAATACCGGGTGTTTCACCTAAGACTTTCCACAATATTAAAAATAGGCTTTTTGAGTAAGAGGAGCACTTTTTTTGGCATAGCACTGTCACCGGTGTAATACATCAGAATACAGCTAAAAAGAGCTAACTAGCAGTATAGTTAACTTTTAACCCATTATTGCTAGGCTCCTTAATTAATTAGAGGCGTGTAGCCCACCGTAAATAATATCCACATCAGTTTTTATAATTTGGAAAACATGGTTACCCTTAGCGTTGTGACCCAACAAATTTTGGCTATTTCGATGAGTTACATGCACTGGAGAGGTTGCTTTGTCTGCAAGCTTCTCGAAACCACGTGTTTCAGCACAATGTAGCCAAAATTTGATAGTCAACACTGCAGAGGGTAACCATGTTTTCTAAATTCTAAAAACTGATATAGATATTCCTTAAAGTGGGCTACACGCCTCTCAATAATTAAGGAGCCTGACAGTAATAGTTAAATAGTCAATTATTCAGTATTGGTTAACCAACTTGCCAGTTGCCACATCTTAGCAGTATTCTGACAATGCTATGCTGAAAAAAAGTGCTCTTCTAACTCAAAAAACCTATTTTTAAAAATTGTGGAAAGGATTAGGTGAAAAACCCTTTATATTAGTACCTTTCGCCTTCATTTTGCCAGTGCGACGCGCGCCTGCTGCACTCCAGTCTTTTTTTTGCAAAAATGCCAGCCCAGTGCAGCACGAGTTCTTGGCTGGCTTACACTATTGGAATTTGAAGTGCACCTGTAGTGCAGCAATATGGTGGCCCCTATGTGTAGGTCGGAAAAGATTTGACCGTAGTTTAAATCAAATGATGTCTGTTCATTCTTGAAAGGAGGAGGTGGGTAACTTCATGACGTCAGAATTGTAAACCTAAGCAGTCATATCGAGCCCCATGAGCGGCATTTCAGCCATATTCGTATATCATCTGTGCATATACATGCAATGACGCTTTTTCTCCATGTAAAATGACAATTTCCTGGGACTGGTTCATGGCAACAATTATTGTGATTTGCTGCTTGAAAATTCATGAGGTTCGAGATTTTGGTGGCTGTTGATGTCGACAGCACACAGCTGGCTGCAATTTTGTGGCGACGCCAAGGCTAGCAGACGACTAGGCCTGCACTCGACTATTTTTTTTTGGAAGCAGCCAGTGTCAAGCTGCACTTTAACTGATGCTGCACGCTTAAGGCACCGCCATGGAACTTGACGGAACTAGTGCAGCCAGATCGAAGAGACTTTAAGGCTGCTTGCGACCCAAAAGGCGCTGCACAGAGGGAGGTGGGGAGGGGGCATCACACCCCCCCAGTATGAATCACACCCAGTATGAATGCATCACACCCCGCCTCCCTAATAGGCGTGAGTAGGAGATCAAGTTTAACCACGTGCACTACCCTGTTTACTAGAAGACATGAACTGGAGGGCGCAGACAAAGTTTGCCCTTTCTGCCTTGGGGCTGGGGTCATTACCAGATTCTCCGGACCCTGTTTAAGTGGCCGTGATGCAATGCGACCGCCATGTTGTTGCAAGCCATGGTTGCCTTCATAGGCACACCATGCTGTTAACGTCTCACGAATAGGGTCTATACCAGTGATGTTCGTACTGTAATGGACGGGTTTCGGGCAGCATTCACTCTGATATAAACAGTTGGTTGGCCCTTGGTCATTCTAGCTTGGCCATGATGCACAAACAAAATTTAAACAGTATCTACATCGTTTCTCACAGCAAGCAGTAGTATTTTTTTACTTCGTGCTGGTATCTCATAAAATAGTCAAATTCTCCATCAAATTTAAAACTGCTGTAGATGTGCAAAAAGTCTGTAAGCTGCAGAGCAACTGAAACCACAGTTGATGTAACTGTTGTTTTGAAACTTTACTGAATTGTAACATTAGCTTTTGTAGCAGTTTAATCAGTGCAAAACTCTATGTGTTCGCATCGCAGAACCGGGCCGATGAAAAATTTTCTGCCTTGAGCCATGACCGCGATCCGCCGGAGGGCAAACTGTGTAAATGGCGCTGTACTTGAGCACAGTGAAAGTATACTTCACCAAAGAACATACAGGTGCGGACATAAGCAAATGGAGCACGCTACTCCTTTCCAAGAGTAATCACGCGTTCCCTTTTGAAAATAGACATTGTTTTGTCTATGAGAAAGCGCACTAACATCCACTACCAGAATACACATACCACGGCTGGCAATGATTCTTTGCATTGTTTCGATGATGGCGAAATTCTAGAGGCCCGTGTGCTGTGCGATGTCAGTGCACGTTAAAGAACCCCAGGTGGTCGAAATTTTCGGAGCCCTTCACTACGGCACTGCTCATAGCCCGAGTTGCTTTGGGACGTTAAACCCCAATAAACCAATAAACCAACGATTCTTTGCATTGACTTCGGAAATGCTCCTCGTGCACCCATTTCAATTAGGCAATGTGTGAAAAATATTAGAAGCCAATAGCATGCGCCACTTGCTTTTGTCTGAACCTGTACGCTTACAGAAGCACATCGGCTACTTAAAGCAGAACCAGAATCGGCCCAGCCCTATTTTCGCAAATTAACGTTTTTTCAGCTCAACACGACAACGCAGCTATGCGTGTGCGTGGTTGCTGCCATGCAACGCCTGCTCCGTCCATATTTTTTTTACATAATTGGAGTTGGTTGCATATGCAGGCATTTGGCACGGCCAGCTCTCTGGTCAAGCATATATCCCAGAGGAAAGCACTGAAAGCGAGCACCATATTACAGTTCGTGATGACTGATGGACGGCAATTAGGAATGAGTTTCTGCTTATATCAGGTCGTCTGCACAGCGCAATGCAGCGATTGCTTATTGGCAAAGCGTCCGTATCACGTCAGTGAGGTTCTGGGTTACAAACGGCGTTAACTTTCTCCGCACTACAGACTATTGGGAGGTTTCTTCGGCGATTTTCAGTGAATGTTCAATAATGTGGTGAATAAGCAGATAAAATTGAAGCCGCATGCAGTTACTAACAGTGCGTGCGAGCGGCCGTGATCTTATGCTCCTCTAGATTCTTGGGCACTTCCTTCAAAAGAAAGAAACCAAAAAAAGAGGGGGGTGGGGGAGTGGAGAGAGACAAAAAATGAACGTTCCAAATGAACTTGTTTTCAGAGAGTGCTTCACCTGTGGCTTCTTTGGATTCCCTGGGGTTCCTAATTGAACTTTCGTTACATCCAGCGGTTAAAAAATTGAATCGTTAATCTTTAAACAATTAGATCAGTATCAAGCAAGATAGTACACGTCTTTGCTCTCTGCGACCTGCTTCAGAGTCATTCTGGCTGCATGATAGTTTCTTTTTTATTTTTCCTCCACTGACTGGCTACCATAACATCCCGTGTAGCGTGACGTGAGGTCTCAGATTTTTATTTGGCTTCCAAAAGCATATGTTCACACTTAAGCATTCGGTGTTCAGTGAATGAGCGAAATTCGCCGCTGCCAAAGTCATACTCAGAAATTCAGGACAAGCGCATGTTTTCAATGGGAAGCTGTTTCTAAATGAAACTGTTTCTCCATAACAATCAATATATCCACAGAGCCTTCCTCGAGATGCTTGTTGTTTTCTGCTATTTATGGTCCAAAACGCACCCCGTTGGTTTTCTATGGCAGCGCAGGGCAAACTTTGAAAGCTGGTCTTGCTATGCATCTGAAGATTAGACATAGACCATTCCCATCAGTGTGTTGATAACAGTACTGATAAGCTGGACTTGTGTTGCGTCGTGAGCGTGGGGTTGTGAGAGAAGACGGGCCGACCCAACCACCTCTTACCAATTTTTCCACCAATAAGAGAACAAAAAGTATGTTGGGATACATAAAGGAAAGAAAAATAACTTCTCCCAGCCTGTACCACGAGGTGTAACGGTCTAGCCGACAAATACTATATATGCTGGGACAATAATGAAAAATAACAGTGTCCTCGCCCGTAGAGCTATCCGACACGAGGAGGAGGGAACCTTATTTGAATGATAAGGATTCCACTAGCCGCCACTATGCCACACGTCTGTTTAGTCATCTGTTGCTAATCTTGCAGGCTGATTCTCGACAGTGCAGCTTTCCAGAAGGGTGTGGATGGACGAGTGATTTGGGGGTTTGGACACTCCCATACAGAGACAGGTATAGGGGTTTGGCGCCGCATGACGGCCGGCGGGAGGGGTATTGCATGGGGTGAAGGATATTTTTGGAAAAGAGGCATGGGAAGGAGTTCGTCAGCATATTCCGTCGGATGCCCTAGTGTGAACATGCCATCAGAGGCCAGTTGCATGGACGCCTTATAGCCGTGCTTGCTGACGCTTGCCGTTGCTTTAGTGGCTGCGATCTCTTTCCAGCGCTTTCGTGTGCTTTAATTAATTATGCACATGAAGAAAATTACTATAATAGTAAAATCATTATGAAAATTTCGTCACTAGACACGTTACCGACGCTTTACGTCTCCCAGTTCGGAAACTGACATCACAGATCAGGCAGCCAAAAATGTGCCAGCCTTTTTGGTGCCCCCATGCAAGAAGCAGCAGTTCACACTCACAGTTTACGAACGTGTACTTCGCGCGGAAGCCCAGGTCTGGGTACTCGTCATTGGCGCGGAAGCGGACCACTAGGGTGGGCCCCGCGGAGGCCACGATGGGCGGCCGGAAGGTGTTGCCATTATAAACGTCCACACGTGAGCCGTTGTCCAGGACTTCAACATAGGACCATGGCGACAGCTGGAAGTCGGTGAAGACCAGCTGGACGAAACCGCGCTCGTCCAGGTTTTGCATCGTGTGCTCGGAGCTGTAGTCGCTCGGGTAGCCGACTGGAAAGTGTGGCGACTCCACGAAGCCCGATGCACCGCCCTTGTGCTGGTAGTCCACTTGGCCCTCATGCTTGTACTTGTTTTCTGCACCAAAGAAGGTGGAATGATTCACTTTGGCAAACGTCCCGTGCGGGGGGCACTATGCCAACAAGAATGCAACAACTTATTTTTTGCTACATTAAATTTTTCACGAATGCGGCTAAATTAAGTCGTAGTTAAGGAATATTTCGCGGGCACCTAATGTCGTTAAGCAGAAGTTACAGGCCATTTTGTCCTCCCCTCTTCCAGGGGAGAGTTTCCAGGTGGTATGCTGCATTTATATAATAAGCACAGAAGAAAGGACAAACTGTAGTGGACGTAATGCAAAGAAAACATGACATAGCCCATTCACGTGGTTTAGTATATATTGAACTCAAAGGGCACAAACATTGTGCAGAAAAAATGCCGTATGATTGCGAAATAAACGTCGCTATTTGTATCAAACACATAATGAAGATACCAACAGGGTGCTCTTTTAGAGCGTAGCTCTTAAGCGGCTGTTCGTGGGTTGAGCCACTTCACTGCAGTTGGTGTAACCGGGCCAAATCAAAAATAAATAAACAAACTTTACCGCAATTGAGATTTGAACACGCGGCGCAACGAACTGATCTATGCTTCACAGGCCACTGCGCGAGAGCACTAGGCTATGCCACAGCCTATCACACCTTGTGTTAAACTGCAACACACTCTCGTGCTGTGCACTGCACATTGTTGTCTTCAACTAATACTACTATCGAACTAATATCATTGCCAGACATGCCGACGACCCAGCAAAGCAATGCGATGAGTCTACAGAGCCTGAGACACCTACAGAGCTGCGCTCAGATTTCGCATTCGGGAATATCACAATCTTCCTGATAATTTCTTGAAAGGCTTTTTTTTTTTAATTGGACATTTTGTCCAAATTAATCGCGGGAACATTTTTTCGAAAGCTTTACACAATTCACAAAACGTGTGAAAATTAAAGGGGCTCTGATAATCATTCTGAGGAGAGTACATAAACTCACTCAATCACTGCATTCTTTCGTCATGAACACCTGAGCCAAGTATTACACTTCTACATGCAGCAGAGAACCCACAATCGTGCACGAAAGTTGCCGAGTCCTGCCAGCCACTTTTTAATGCTCGAGCTCTCCTCCATCGCACGTTCCTGCATAATTCTGTTCAGAGATTGCTATTAGTTAGATTCTTTGAGGCATGATACAATACAGCATGGCTGCGGCGGGTTTCAGCTGCGGCCAGACACAGCCAAAAGTACACAGCAGCGTCGCTCTGGCGGATCAGGGAGCTCCGCCCCTCGGGGAATTACCGCACGCGTCGGCGGTGGAGCGCCGACCTTTGAGCGTGCAAAAAGTGACGAGAGGAGAGAGAAAGGCGCGAATATACTGGTCGTGCTATGTGCGCGTCTATACATCTGCCGCCTTTTGGGCGGTGGGTCTCTATACGGTGAGCATTGCGCATCACACTTTGCTAAAATGTGATTACCGCAACAGCAGAGCGGTGGCTCAGTGGTTATGGCACTTGACTGCTGACCCAAAAGACGAGAGTTCGATCCCGGCCGCAGTGGTCGAATTTCATTAGAGGCGAAATTCTAGAGGACCGTGTACTGTGCGACATCAGTGCATGTTAAAGGGCAACTGACAACCCTCTGGTCGAAAGTATTTTGTACCTCTCTGGTAGCGAGGCGTCGTCCCCAGAAGGTGCGGCTGCATATATTTTTTGAAAAGGCTCTTTAATAGCATAGTTACAGCCATCGCAATCAAGCTACTTCGCCATATGCTCCTCTCCTTCCGTTCCCTCCTCGAGATTTTTCTCTCTCGCGCCTTGTCAAGTAGGCTCCGCAAGGGAAAATCGCCCTTCCTCCTCTGATACTCAAGTAAAACTTGTTGCTGGGCGAGTTGGTGCATAGTTTCTTAAAAAATTAGCGCAACACACAATCACTAGAAAGAAAGCATTGTCCTGTCTTTCTTTCTAGTGATTGTGTTTGTGTGTTGCGCTAATTTTTTCAGATCCTCCTCCGATGTTAGCTGGAGGCGTGGTGTCTGGTGGAGTGCGTCACATGCCTACGTCATACCCCCCCCCCCCCCCCCCCCCCCCCCCCGCCTTGAAAAAAATTCTTTTCTTGGTTTTTGCTACCCGGTCTATTTGAGGAGGAGGGCGGGGTCTCCCAAATCCCTCTCCATTTTGCTCTCTGGGTCTCCTCGCGGTGTTTCGCCACGTTTTTTTCTTTGCCCCGGGGCAAAGAAAAAAACGTGGCGAAACACCGCGAGGAGACCTAGGGTCGTGGACGTAGTCGTCCGGAGTGTCCTCCGCAAACCACCACATTCTTTATCGTTGTGTCAGGAAGGCCGATGCGTTGAAGCCAGACACGACTCAACTCATAATCTCCTGGCAATCTGTGCCGGATCGTGGTTCGACTCCAGTCGCTGCGTGCATGCACATCCAACGACGAAACAGCGTCGTTGCATTTTCTCCGCACACTGAACGATCGAGAGGGGCGATCGGCTCGACCACCTAAACTTGTTAGCGTGCGCATCCTTTCATACATCTGTTTGTCAGCCCCAGTTAGTGAGCCTCCTTTTAATTAGGGTAATTTTTTTTTTTTTTTTTTTGTGAGGCCTCCCATCGTTTTACGACCGCGGAGGAGCGGGAGTCGGTTTTGTTCGAAACACATGACGAAGCGCGGACCCGGCAACCGCCCGCTTGCTTTTCTCCGAGTGTGTGTATGTGTTCTGTGTGTTTGCGTCTTTTATCTGCTCCTAAGCTCCTGTCATTCAACGGAGCCAAGGTGTAGACATTATGCACGAACTATAAGCATCGTGCGTGCGGAGCGGTCGAGTGGGCGAGCGAGGGAAAGGCTCTACTGCACACGACACGGCATGCGCAAAGAACACGCTGAAGCATACATGAACTGGCACAAGTAACTAAAACCTTGTTTTGGGGAGCTAGGAAAAAAAAAAACTGGGGAGGGAGCGCGCACGCAGAGGGCTGTCTCGTGGCCTGATCACGGCGGGCGGAACCGACTCTCTCCGTTTTACTATTTTTTACTTTTTATGACTAGGGTTCAAGGCTGTCGCCGGACGCTCCCTCAGTTTTTTTTTTTTTTTTCCTTCATGCGGGTTTGTAGGCATGTGCCAGAACGGAAGGCGCTGCGGAAAGCGTGCGCGCAGCGACCAGACGACGCGACACCCCGGCTACGCCCACCCTTCGCCCGTCAGCCAGAACGACCCACCAATGGAATGCCTTTAGCGAAAGTTTTCCGTATGACGTCAAACCAAAGGTTCGGGAGCCAGAGTAGAGGACGAGGACGTTTGCTTATGGAAGGAAAGAACGAGCGGGCTTTTATTTGAATTTTTACAGCTTTTCAGGGCGCGCATGACTCTAGTATTTTGCAGAGGTTATCTTCGATGCCTCATTTATGCAGCGGGCTTGTTTTTTCGAAAATCCAAACCCTAGACAGTCGCCCTTTAAAGAACCCCAGGTGGTCGAAATTTCCGGAGCCCTTCACTACGGCGTGCCGCACAGCCTGAGTCGCTTTGGGATTTGAAACCCCCATAAACCACAAGAGCCGCACGGTAACGCGTCTGCAGCGGGTTTGAAGCGGTACTTTGTTAGTCAAGGATTGTGCAGTAAAGCTGTAAGTATTACGCGCAAAGAAACAAAGATAAGCAACAAAAGACCGACTGAAAACTGGGGTCGTACGGAAACACAAGCAGGCGTAAAACACTTTACCCGCCGCGGTGGCTCAGTGGTTAACGGAGTACTCGGGTTCGAACCCGAACGCGGCGGTGGTGGTGGTGGTGTAAAACATTTATTTATACTATATACAAGAGAGATATTGCTTGGATCGTGCCTGAAGGGCCCGGCCCTCACAATCGAACGCGGCGGCCGCGTTTCGATGTAGGCGAAACGCAAAAGGCGCCCATGTGCTGTACGATGTCAGTGCACGTTAAAAATCCCCAGGTGGTCGAAATTATTCTGGAGACCTCCACTACGACACCTCTTTCTTTCACTCCCACCTTCCTCCCTTCCCTTACGGCGCGGTTCAGGCGTCCACCAAATTATGCGAGACAGATAGCGCGCCATTTCCTTTCCTGAAAAACCGATTTTATTTAATTTTTAAAACACTTGCCGCTTTGCGCAGAAAAAAAAAGAAGAAAACGAACGGCGCAGAGAAGAGCACGGGCGTAGACTACCGAGGAAGCACTCCGGAGGATAAAATTGGTTTCCGAGGAAAGGAAATGGCGCATTATCTGTCTCACATATCTCGGTGGACAACTGAACCGCGCCGTAAGGAAAGGGAGGAAGCTGGGAGTGAAATAGAGGTGCCGTAGTGGAGGCCTCCGGAATAATTTCGACCACCTGGGGATCCTTAACGTGCACTGACATCGCACTTTTGCGTTCCGCCTCCATCGAAACGCAGCCGCCGCGGTCGGGTTCGAACCCGGGTACTCCGGCTTGGTCGACGAGTACCTTAACCACTGAGCCACGGCGGCGGGTACACTCCGGACACGCTATCTCCGTGACTCCGGGGGAAGCACGTCACCGTCAGCCAAAATCATCGGCCAGTGAAAATAGAGTTTTACCGGAGACGTATTAGCCGGATGCCTCTTGCGCACGCGCAGTGGCATGAGTAGGGCCAGGCAGGGCCACTGCGCATGCGCAGCTGGCGTCCTGTATGCTAAAAACGTTTTTACGTAGCGCGTGGGAACGCTGTGAAAGTAGCGAACGTAAACGAACGAAGGAATTTCTGGCAAAAGACGCGGACGAGGGCGTCGAGACCGCGGAGCGCGAAAGGACTACTGGGGCCGTATTCTATAAGCTGTCAATTTTAAAATGGCCATTTCGAGTCCGTCTGGTCGTCTGTCAACGGTCACTCGCATATACCCGTGGCTTCCCGTGAATTCGCGCGTGCGCGCGCGCGCCACTTCTGGTATGGCTGCCCGACGGGCTCGTTTTTGTGCGTCATCATCAATTCATGTACTCATTAAGTTGATAATCTGTTTTCTTATCATCGCTGCGAATCAGGAACCACGTCCTAAAAAGAAAAGCTTTGTCAGCGTGACAAGGAGAGCTTGCGCGGCAGTGGCTGTGTGCTATCGGGCAGTTGTTCTTGCGGTTGTGTTAGCTTCAGTTTCCGAATAGAGCGCAGCCGTTCGTATTTCAGGTGCTTGTCTTGGAGATGCGCGCGTGACAAGGCCATTGCAGTGCCAATGTTTCAAATCACTTGGATGTGTGGAAGGGCCGCCTAGGATTAAAACGTCACGCCGCATCGTATTAATTGTGGGAATGGCCGCGCCAGCGCAACCCCAATACTACACTGCCGAGAAGGTGGACATTGTGAGCGCGGAAATGGAGGCGGAGCTGGCATCCAGACTGTATGCTGCCCAACATCCTGGTCGTCGTGTGCCGACTCGTCCCAAGATATTTAATCGATTTAAGTCTAGCGGATCAGTTCATGTTCAGAAAAGGAAGAGACCAGGGAGCGCTACCGACGATTTTGCGAATGATGTCCTCGCGTACCTTTCTGTCAGGCCAGAAGCAAGTGTCAGGGAAATCACCAACGCGTACGGAGCCATCCCGGCATCAGTTTGGAGGTCACTATCAAGATAAGCTACCACCCCTATCATGTGTGTCTTCCCCAGGAACTGACACCGAACGACTTTTAGAAACGGCTCAATTTTTGCAACTGGTGCCTAACTAAATGTGATGAAGACCCGGAATTCCTGCACAAAGTGCTTTGGACAGACGAGGCCCAATTTTGCACGGACTCCTATGTCAACATGCACAATGCGCATTATTGGTGCGGCAAGAACCCACATTGGCTACGTCAGCACAAGCACGAAGCAAGATGGTCAGTAAATGTTTGGTGTGGCATTTATGACGGCCGTACTGTCGGTCCTTACTTCGTCGACGGAAACCTCACTGGGAAAAAGTACACAGACTGCGTCCTAAAACCTAAAAAGGCGCCGTCTCTGAATTTGTCCCAGAGCTACCATTGGCCGGCTTGGAAAGAAAATGTGGTTTCAGCATGACGGAGCCCCGCCACTTTTTTTTTCGTTCTGCGGTGCAATTCCTGGAGAGCACCTTTCCCAAACAATAGATTGGGCGGGGGGGGGGGGGGGGGGGGGGGGGGGGGGGGGGGAGGCAACAGCGTGGCCTCCAATATCGCCCGACTTGTCACCATTGGATACCTTCCTCTGGAGATACGTTAAAACGAAGTTTTCAATACGGAGCCAGCGAAACTCGAAGACCTGAAGGAGCGTATCAAGATATCAATTGAAAAGATTCCCCGAGAGATGCTCATATCTGCTGTGAATTCCATCAAAGACCGCATTCTACTGTGCATCGCAATGGACGGCAAGCATTTTGAACACGTGGTGTGAAAACGGCTTCTTTTCATCCCTGGAGTGTCCAAGTGGGGCTGCAACCAACTAAATCCATAAGAGGTAAAAATTTAATTAATTCCTGTTTGTTATACAACTATAAAGTGCTAAACGTCTCCGGACAAGGTTTTACATAATGCAAAAAAACAGCGCGAACAAACGGGGACGAGACGAAGAATACACAGGAACAAGCGCTGACTCTCAACTAAAGTTTAATCACAGGAAACACGCTTATAAAAGGAAACTGAAAAAAAAAAAAGTTTCCTAATTAAGTACTAGCACTTCTATAGCACGGGACGTATTTGATCCAGCACACGGCAACCGTATTGAGTCAGCCGGTACGGAGCACCTTAGTGCTCAAATTGCAATGTTTTCAGTTAGAATCTTTTCATCTACGAAATCATTCTCATTTATTGCAGCAGTCAAGCCGATACCGCGTAAAAGAAATAGACTCTTGACAGAACTAATACAACGGATGTCGATATACCGGCACTCTTTAACGTTAAACAGTAATCTGCACATTGTCAGAGAAGAGTACATTTATCCCTTTCACGAAGCTAGTGAAAAATAAAAATAAAAAAGATTAAAATACTCTTACCGGAGTTAACCAGACAGGCAGAGCGCCAGGTGTGCTTATCAGTGTTCCCGAAAGCGACCGCCGCGTAGCAGAAGATAACTAATTTTTCTTACTCCGAGCGACGAAGCAGTCGATAACGCCCGCCGCGGTCTAAGCTGAGCGCCGAGGTTCTCTAGCGAGGAAAGTTAGCACTCGCGCGTTTCGAATTGGGCGCTGCATTCATTACGGTAGGTTACAGCGGACGCTTCGCTTACGCCATACTTCCGGCGCTCCTCGTGCGCTCAGTTTCGGTCGCGTGCGGCAAAAACCGTCGGATTTCTTCGCGCTGCAGGGCTCTAGAAATTGTGTTTATCTTCGCTTCGAAAACTGATATGACATCATCTTCTCCACGGCATCAAACTACCATTTGGACCTAACCACCCAGCTACGATAATTAAAAAGTTAATTGGTGGTATTTGTTAATTACTTGGATAATTAGAGGGGTTTTGCAGCATATTGTGTCCGCCGAGGCAGAGAGTGTGATCCTACGCCTATTTTTGGCTACATTGAACCCAATATTATCAGGAATTTTTGAAAGTGTTCGCTGAAACACCCGGTAGAATACGGGCCCTGGTCTTACTTTTTACCCCTTTACAGGATGCACTTCGCTCGAACAATTTGTGAAGGCAGTCATGACCTCCTAATCCGCCCACTGCAATTCCTTATTTGGAATGTCTAAAGCTGGTGCGATGTTCTTTAAAGGAGTATAGATGCGTAACTTTCGGATGCGTCTTTTCTTGTAATGATGCGTAATGATGCGTAAGGCAATTATTATACATGTGTTACCGCGTGGTATTCTCTTAAGACCGCTAAATAATTTATAATCGATTTTTCTCCGTGCTGTTTCGGTCTCAACAGCCGAACGATGACTGTGACGTCAAAGTGCGGTTTACGTCACGTGAGGCATGAAAAAACTGCAGTATAATCGCTGCTTCTATATTCGTTGTCATTCTGGCTCTTGAGGAAGGCTGGCTTCAGCACTGTAGTGAATTATAACAATGAAGCAGTGATTATATCGCAGTTTTTCCATGCCTCACGTGACATATAACCACACTTTGACGTCACAGCCATCATTCGGTTGTTGAAACCAAAACAGCATGAGAAAGAAATTCGGTTTGGTTAGGTTTGGTTTTATGGGGTTTAACGCCCCAAAACGACTAAGGCTATGAGAGACGCCGTAGTGGAGGGCTCCGGAAATTTCGACCACCTGGGGTTCTTTAACGTGCACTGACATCGCACAGCACACGGGCCTCTGGAATTTCTCCTCCAAAGAAATTCAACCGCCGCAGTCGGGATCGAACACGCGTCTTTCGGGTCAGCAGCCGAGCACCATAACCACTGAGCCACCGCGGCGGCAGAAAGAAAATCGATTATAAATTATTTAGTGGTCGTAGGCGAATATCACATGGCGATTCATGCACAGTAGTGTCTTCCGCATCATTGCAGAGAAGAAAGCATGCCACCAAAATTAGGTGTCTATACTCCTTTAAGAGAAATGTTTGCTAGGCTTTTTGGTTTATATGTCTTGGTTTAGTATGGTCATGGTTGGGAACAAAAATGTAGCTCTGCGCGAACAGCAGAGCAGAAGATAGAAAGAGAAGGGATAGGCACTGTCCCGTCTTCTTCTGTGTTGTAGTCACTCTTGTTGCGCTCCATCCCGACGCAAGGGCTGAAGGCTCTCTCTGTAAATGGGGTTGACACTATAATAATAGGGCAGTTTCCGCCTTCCTCTTGGACCAGGCATGTGCCAACCACAGCCCCCTCCTCCCTTGCCTGGTCTACTGGAAACCGCTATGGCTGCCCACTGCACCCTATCTGCACGGACCAACATGCACACAGTGACGTAACGTGGTAGTAGGCAAAAGAGGAAGGAAAATTTTTCAGCGGCTTGCACTTTTCCTGGACGGCAAGCCTCTTCGGCTTACGCGGCCAGAAGCATGCAGCATTTTCTTTGTATAAGTGCTTCTGCGCCGAAGTAAATATCCCGTGGCGATGCCGTCTAGATCTGTGCTCACGACGCAAAAGTACCCGCTTCAGAGCGTCCAAGGCAGTGCCACCTTCCTGAAGGTATTCCGTTATATCTCAGTGGTTATTCCTGCAGCTACGAAGCAGCTGGGCGAAAAATATCAGCAGGAGAAGTGGTGCGCACTTGAGCGCACCAGGCATGGCAGTAACTAATAACGGAGTCCGCTAAGTTGACGTCAGTCTCGCACACCCTGTGTCCAGCTGTAGAAAAGCGATCAGTAATAAAAGAGTTTGGTGACTTTTTCTTTTACCTAACCAACAGCGTTTAAATAGTTAAAATGTTCGCTAAATAAAACGTAATCTGATTATTGAACACGCATGCACGCGCACGCTCGCACACACACACGCACGCACGCACGCATGCGCGAATGTCGCGGCACCGAGGGTGCATCCGCCCGCCTAAAGCGACGTGCTCGGTTTCAAAGCTATAGAGGCCTATGAAGTATACGGCACCCTGTGTGCAGGATGTCTTTTGTTAGCACAGAGTTAAGAAAGTGGTTGGCTGGTTGGTTGGTTTATGGGGTTTAACGTCCCAAAGCGACTAAGGCTATTAGAGACGCCGTAGTGGAGGGCTCCGGAAATTTCGACCACCTGGGGTTCTTTAACGTGCACTGACATCGCACAGCACACGGGCCTCGAATTTCTCCTCCAAAGAAATTCAACAGCCGCGGCCGGGATGGCGTTCTTTATTCTGAGCAAGCGCCACTTTGAAAGTACTTATTTTCTGCTGTCGTTGAAGGGGGCCACATTCACGTTTAGTAACAGCGAAGGGTTGAAGAATGAGCCATTCCCTACAGGCTGATGCAAGTTTTCCTACGGATGGGGGTAGGCGAACATTCTTAGAAATTTTCGCAGCATAGCCTAAAAGGGCAGGGGCTGTGGCACGCGCATGCAAGGGCAGCAAGACAAACATTTAAGTCGAGAGCGCTTGCTAACAGTTCGCTATTTTTTTTTTAACGCCATGCTGCTGTCGCTATTCAATTCTCTCTCTCTTAAAACTGGAAACTATGACTGGCGTGAAAGGCACACGCGTGGCACGTGCTGCTGCTGGTGCTCCGAATAAGCGCGCATCGCCATCAGTACGCTCGAGCGGTCGCCACCTCGTGCTCTTTTTTAGTGTGCAAGAACTTGAAAGAAAGACTGCCTGAAGATTGAGGTATTAAATTTCCACCTATAGGGATCTTACAACTCGATTCCCGCCTTAAGGTTCAGTATTTGACTAGCATTTCTTCGGTTAGTTAAACTAGTTTAAATATGGTTATAGTGTTCTGTAATCAAGGTCCTCCACGAAATAAGGCGCTACAAAACATAAACCACACGGAACGAGACAGGACGACGGTACAGGCGTCTCGTCGGTCTCGTGTGTTTCATGCTTTGTAGCGGCTTATTTCTTGAAGTGTAACATGCATACCCAACTAGCCCCGCAACAAACGTTACCCATGTAATCAAGCTGTCGAACCGGAACTGAACCTGAAACCGTAACCTAACCCGTATTTTTGCTAGGAAACGAACCGAACCCGTATTTTTTCCGCCATGCTGGAAATGAACCCGAACCGAACCCGAAACAAATCCGGTTCGATACCCTGGTTATAATTCGTATGCCTATAATATGCACTAAGTGATAACCCGCTTTGTGTTGATAGCTCTCTTGCTCTGTGCACCCGACCATATGGGCTTTGTAATGTGATCTATTGGATGTTGTGCTCCTTTGTGGGAGGCATGCAATCCCCAAGTCTTGGGCATATACTCCGAGCCCCTGCTTCGCACCTTGCATAACAACAATGCACGGTTCCTGGAAAGAGAGGCACAGGAAGGTGCTTTTCCGCATCCTCGATTTCGTCTTTTCAAGGGATTTACTCGCCAGTATTCGCAACTCGTGAGTAGGCTTGCATGATCCAACGCTTAGTCTGAGGAGTTCCGCGTCGTTTCTTTTCTCTTGCTAAGCAATTCCACCCGCTGCAGGTGTCCTCAATCGACCTCGCTTTCCACTTTCAAAGACAAAGAATGAGAGTAGAGGAGAGAGACAATGAGGGCTAGGAGACTAACAGTGCGTGAGGACAGTTCTCTATTTTCCTTCGGGCATTCAAAACAATCCAGAGTCGCTTAGCACGCGCAGCGGCGGCAGGCCGCCTCCCACCTCTGCGCCGTCTCATTCTCTCGGCAAAGACGGCGAAGCGACGTTACAGAACTGAAGCGGCCGACGTCAACGAATCCACGCGCAGGTACGCGCTGCATAAGTGTACACATTGCGGGGCTTTCAGCGGTGTTTTCTGAGCGCGACAGCATACGCACGTTGCATCCAGCATACCACCAACCGCGCTGCCTGTCACATCCTTTCGGAGTTTGCAATCATTGCGCGGGCGCGTGTAATGCGGGCACCCGCGTCGTCGCGTTTTGCAAGATTCGTCGGGGTGGCAGCGCGCGAAGCCCGCAGCCGCAAAAGATGCATGGCCGACGCAGTTTCGGCATTTCCATATAGTGCTCCCTCTCTGGCCGCCGCCACGCCGACGGCGGATTACGGCGTGCGCGCTCAGCCTTGAAGGTCGACTTACCCAGGGAGGTGAACTGTATGCTGAAGGCGTCGGCATAGGAGAAGCTGTATAGGAAGTCTATGGAGAGAAGCTTGGTCTTAGACTCGTACTTCTGGACCGTTTGATTGGACCGGATGCCGCAGAACTCTTGACCGGACTTCCCAACCGTCGGCTCTTTCACCCATACATAGTCGCACCTGTCGAGAGAAAAGAAAAGGCGAAGGGGGAAAAGTTTAGTCCGCTCTTGTGATTATTTTCTAACCTTTTCACCTAGATATCATGACTGCAAAAGGCTTGTCAATAGCGGTGTGCAAATATTTGAGATTTTTGGACGTATATTTCTGTTCGGCTTGTACTCGATAATTTGATATGCGGTACTTCCAAATATTTGCTCGCAGTTGAATATTCAGGGTGTACTCCGATTAATTTCGTCCAGTGTTGAGAATAACGGAAGCTCACAATGTTTACATTGTCACCGCATGCTTATTTCTGCATTCATATGATGTGCGGTTCCTTAACAGTCATCAGTGCGCAATCAATCGGAATTTCCATGCTCACCCAACAGTGCCCAGTTCATTTGCTATACGTTATCAATGTTGTCATCATAACAAATATGATGGTGACCATTCCCCTGGCATGCTCCCTAGCTGAATACAGTTTAACTCAAATTCATTAACTACAACATACAACATTCTTTGAAATATAAATCGAATTCGTACACGCTCTTGCCGCCTCCGTTATTCCTCCAATTTTTAGATGCAGGAAGTATTCAGCATCCGGTTTGATATTTTAAGGCCGATTTTTTTATTATATTCGATTTAAACAGTTCACTATTTCCGCGCTCATACCATAGAGTAATATAGAAGTAAAGAGCGGACACTCCCGTAGGCCCCAGCGGCCGACTTTTGTGCAAAGCGAACCTAGCGGACCCGGGGAAACGCACTGGCCTCAGAGATGATAGGCATAAACAGGAATCTTGGAGGCTCTACTTAGTGGTGGGCATCTGCCCTTGACGCAGCTTTGTTGCCTCTTTGGAAGTGCTTAGGAAGAGCCGCCGCCGCCGCCTTTAAGGCCGACAGCTGCAGCTTCTTGTTGGACAGTTCACGGGGTGGAAGAAACAACCGTCGCTGCACCACAGCAGTACACAAAACGGACGTGTCCACGAAGCTTGCAGACGCCGCAAAAAAATACAGCCGCTCACACCGTCGGTCCGTCGCTCACTGCCGCCTGGACGTGCTTGCCCGTTGGCTTGACGCACTTAAAAAACACCGCTGTTGCTGACGTAACTGCGGCCGTAGGCGCGCAGCGCACGTCACTGCAAGCCAAGACATGCCAAGATCATACTCTTTTTCTTTTTTTTTTTATTTGCACGTTCAGTGCCATCTGGCGGAGACGGGGAAGCGCCGAACTCGGCCGCGAAAGGGCCCGAGTGTCCGCTCTTTACTTTTATGTTACTCTATGCTCATACTGCATGATGCTAACTAATGGTAGAAAAACAATTACTATTATTATCGTTATTATAAATAAATGACAGTACAAGAGCCCCAGTAAAACGGAGCACGCGAGTGCAGAAAACTTGCATTGCGGCGCGCTCTAGCGGCGGATGAGCACGTATACAGCATGAGTGCACTTGGCATATCCAGCTGACGAGTGTTATACTTGTGATGTACGCATTATTAGCGCCTTGGGCGAAGCAGAGCATTTTTAACGCGAGAGCTTAAAGGAAGGCGGGAAAGCCGGCGTCGTCGCCACAATCTAAAGGCTGGCTCACATGCAAGCGAATTGAGCGGCGCGTCGCAGCGAAGAATTGTCAACTTGTTAGAACCCCGCCGTTCGAGCCTCCGCGGCGACTCGAAACAGTTTCTTGCGTCGCGGCGGCAGTATTCGCTAGTTTTCGCTTGCATGTAAGCAGGCTTAAGGCTGCCGCGGCTCCGTCTCGTCGTTCGCGCCTCAAAAATCCCAGGAGCACCAGTGGCGGAGGCATTGCGCAGCTGCTCCGTCAACGCGCGGAACTGGCACCCGCCCCCCTCCCCTCCTCTCCCCGCGCGCAGCTGCCGATAAGCGGACGCGGCCCGATAACGCTATCGCGTTCCACTCTTAAAGACGAAGCTTAAGCATCCACCAAGCTTTTCCTAGACTAGTGCTCCGTTTTATTTTGGAGGCACCTGCCCACACTATATAGGTGATTTAGTGCAAAAAATACAGAGAAAAAGGAAAAGATGTTTCTGGCAGCGGCAACCGCTATCTAATACCTAAGTACCGGAGCTGCGACCGGCGCAAATAAAAGGGACAGGAAGACGATAGCGAGGTGAAGTACTGAGAGGAGCGATAGCGAGAAAGGGCACGGAAGATCTATGTACGCTATTTACAAATTACAAAAAGGTAAACAAGCTTGCGCCGCTCGCGCACAAGTGCCCAGGCTCACCTGTGCACGCATAGGAGTTTTTTTTTGCAAGTGATCATCATTAAAAAAAAAAGCCACAGTCAGCTGAAGAAGCTTCCTCTTATAAAGGGACGTGCGTTCGACGCACGCCTAGCAGCGGCGTACATCTTTTAGGCTTATACGAGGGAAAGGAGGCACTGGCACTCGTGCAGAAGATGCGCTACTAGCGAACAACAACAAAAGTTCCTTTCGCCGGCCACTTTCGAGCACTTTCGGTTTCTTGTTGCGTTTTTATTTTCTTCAGGATGTGGTTAGCGAGAGCAAGGCATGAAAAAAAAAGTAAGACAACAAGGGCAGCCAGCACGTTAGAGTGGCCGAATAAAGGAGGCTCGCTGGACGCGTCGAATTGGGGCACTCCGCAGCCGGCTCAACTTTGCCGGGGTTTACTATGGATGGTGTATCGATCGACAGAGAAGCGGGCCAGGGGTGCGGAGAGACTTGAAACTCGGCAGCAGACCTCAGCTTAGAGCGAGGCGAGGAAGAAAACACGCTAAGCCATCGGTCGACTGCCGCTTTGGTCGCCTGGCTGGCCTGGGTAAATTGATGAAGGGCAGAAAGTGACGCACGCTCTCGCCTCTGGGACGCCACCGCCCCGTCGACTACTGCGCGAGCTCCTCCTTGACAGAGCTTGCTCAAGTCCGCAACGGGACATTGAACTGGCACCTCCCCCTCTCCCCGTGGCGAAAGGAGAGCAAAGCAATGCAAACTGGAGAAGCTGAATTGTCCGGGAGGCACTGCTTTCAAGCCGTTTCCCACTGAGAAATGTCTTTGCCCCGCCTCGTGAAAGAAGGCCAGATAATGCCGATAAAGAAATTTTCACAGAGCAGGACTCCAATAAAGAAATGTCAGAGAGTGCGACTTGTCGACTACCGAACTCGGTTCGCCGTCGGGAGCTGCAAAGGGCTGAATTGAATAAAGGACAGCACGAGAGAGCGGATGGGCGAATAAAACGAATAGGACGCTCCTTGTTCACGCCTGGGAGCGACGCTTTGCTCGTGACCGCGCTGCGGTGGAGCGCATTCGTTGCTCCTTCCACAGCGACAGCCGTTAAGCGCCCGTTCCTGGGTTTCGCGTCTTACTGCTAGTACAGAATGTCGTAGTCATCGGCGTAACCGGTGGGTGCGTTGCCATGGGAACTGCTCGGAGGGTGGTCACCGTGGAAGGAACGGCGAGAGCGTAAGGCGCAAGCGAAGGGTGCTTGCCACGAGAACCACCCAGGAAGGAGGAGGGTTACAGTGGCAGGAGTAGGGTATTGCTAGAGCGTAGGAAAGCGTAACCGGAGGGTGCTTACCACGGTCACCACCCTGAATGGTTACCGTGGAAAGAGGAGGGAGAATATGCCGAGAACGAAGGAATGTAGCACGATCCATCTGCGGCAGCTGCTGAGAAACGCGCTGCCCGAGGAGAGTGTCATCGGTGGCACCACGCAATTAGAGCGGCGGACTGCAGAGGATAGCTATAAACTCAAGAACGAAGCGGCTTTTCCCCGTCAAAGGACCCTCTTTCAGCCAGTGGCGTCGGCCGACTCTCGTGACCCTGCTAGCGTTACAATGCGGGGAGTGAAATGGGATAGTACTTTCCCTCCATGGTCCGGGATAGTCCCCTCTCCGCATTGTCGCGCCGCTTCTTGCATTGTCATGCAAGCAGGATCACGAGAACTGGCCGGCACCACTGGCTGAAAGAGGGTCCTTTGACGGGGAAAAGCCGCTTCGTTCTTGAGTTGTACCCACCTATAGTCGAAAAGTGTGCGTGCGCGCGTGTGTATTGGGAGCTACCATCTATCTCTGGTTCATCGCCGTGTTTTTAACTGTCCAGGTGTATAGTCGCCTCTGCATTTTTTACTATTTTAATCCTTCGAGGCACGAAACGTCCCAGACTGCGCCGAGTGAAGCAACGTTCAAATAAGTTCTATCACTTTTTCGACGCCTGTTCAGTCATCTTTGTCTCTGTGACATAGTCAGAGCTCGTGTCCAGTCGTTGCAGTCCCCAATGTACCCATAAGACACTAACCATCACCGAGTATATCTATGCACGTTTAGTCATTGTATCCGTTCGCGTGGTATCCATATTTTCCTCTAAGTGTTGTCAATGTGCGCAGCGAGTTCAACGGCGAAAGAGGCGCGTTAGTTTTAACTCAGCGATTTATTAATAATTAGCCTGTGGCAGGCGTTGAGAGCCACCAATGCTATCAGGTGAGTCGGGAATACCAGGCCGAGCTGAAACGAGGGATGCAAGAACGTTGAAAAACCGTGCCGCGAGCGCGCACGCCTGGAGGGCTCTCGCTGTGTCGCCGAGTGCTTTAGAATTTCATTACAAGCGTCACTCGGCAGCAAAGGTGAGCTTCCCGTGAGGTTCCAGGTTTTTATGCATGCGTTAGTTCTGACACCACCTTGTGCGGTTGCGAAACCTTCGGATAAAGTAACTACGAATTAGCAAATCCGTAGAAAAACACCAGCAAGGGCGACCCTGATTTCGGAAAAGCGAGAGAGAAGCGCAAGCGCATTATTCACCTCACGTCGAATCGGGCCTCCAAGCCTTTGGTGTGTAAACCCGATATAGTTCAAGGGTTACTCTTACCGTAAAATGGCAACTGCGGGGGCGCTTCGAGGCTCGCTCATGTTCAACAAATATCTCACTATGCATACTTCATTCTCTCTGCCCTGATAATTTCCGCCAGATTACACAGCCATGGATGCAGCGTTTCGATTTTGTGCAAATTAACTTAAGAGCTAATCCGCGCGCCCTCAGCTCAGCGCCATTGCCTCAGTTGAAGCGATTGCTCACAAACACTACTCGCCCGCTGGTGTCCACTTGGCTCTTGCTGGAAAGCAAAAGAAAAAAAAAAGGCCACTTTTGACCATATTCCAGGTATTTCAGGCTCGCAGTCATCGCCTGCAGCCGCTAGTTAAGCCTTTCAACGCACGCGTGAGTGTTTTTTTCAATAACGTCCGTAATGTCAGCGAGCTTGCCAGCTCTGTTAACTACGGGTAATTATCCACACACCAGCCACCAACGTTACGAGTAATCGAAAAGCGCACTTAAAAATTGAACCAAATGTTATTCACACGGAGGCGCACCGAGCCGACTACGAATGTACCAATCGATTATTTCGTGAACAGAAATTTTGTTCATGTGCGCAACAAATTAAACAGGAAAGGAGGTTGTATTATGTTCTTTGCTGATGCTTGAAGCATACTCAGGGCAGTTTCATGGCGAATGTGACAATTTTTTATCTGTATTGTAGCGAAGGGGCGCAGTCGAGGTGCAGAAGAGTCTCCGATTTGGTTCAGCGAGTTCAGTAAGATAACTTAATTTCTTGGAAAATTTCATATACGTGTTCATGCACAACTAAAATCCGTCAAGACAGAAAACGGGGCCCGTTTCGAATGTTTGCTGCTTTCTACTGTTGTACTAAGGCTGCCGGATCAAACAACGCTGCGTCCAGTGCGCCGCAGACGTTCTCTTGGGATCGTGCGGCTTCTCTTGGGCGCATCGTTCGCTGCGATTACGTGTCGCACTAGAAAGAATGAACTGCTGAAGTAATGATAGACCCCAGTGATTGACGCCCAGTGCTTCAGACGTTATGGAGATACTTGACCTTTAATGGGTTCGTCCATTAATGGACCCAATTGTGGTTGACCAATTTCCCGTATGTTAAATACTATAGTAGCAATTCTTCATTCTCTCTGAGCTTATCCATTTTGACTATTCGCAGCACAATACATGCTGCTAACGATAATTTTTACCTTCGTGTATACTAATATGTACGGTGAGAGACTAACTGAATTCGTCGGAACCAAGGTCTGGAATGCATTGTCGATGGAATTCAAGCATTCAAACTTGCCAGAAATTTTAAACTGCCTTCTATATTAGTTTTTGTACACTCAAAGTAGGATGTATTTTCGCTGTTTTGTTCTCTGTTTGCGTTCTTTGAAACGCTGGCTTGCACATTTCGTGCCCAAATCACTTGTTTTGCACTGGACCGGATACAAGCCCTGCAGACTTCCGGTCCAAATATTTTGCAGAGATTTTCCTCGCATGAGACAACAAAACTTCTTTTGACTCAGCAACACGTGCCACCGAAGTTCGCGTCACACGTCTGCCCTGTTAGATTTTTATTTCATATTTCTGGTCGAGATCTAAACATTTGCGACAGCTCTTTGAAGCAAACACAGATACCCAGCTCCAGCAGACTTTCATGCTCGAGCGCTGTTACTGAAACGTCAAAGTCTCAGGTAATGGCCCTGGATGATATCAGGCCCATCTCGCTTAAATGCAACATCATCACTAACTGAGAAAATGGTTTATATTCATCTAACATTTCAAGGAATAACGGTCTCTGTTCGAGGCAGACTGGATTCCGCCAGTGATGCTTTGTGTGTTCATATTGATTTGGAAAACATTATTCGAGTGGCTGGCTTGGCAATCATGTAAGATTCCCGCTCTCGCCATTTTGGATGCTGGCTATCGTACGGTTCGCGGGCTTGTGAATTCACAATTGAACCCCTGTAAAGTGCAGGGCACTCTTGTTTCTTATACCCGTGCCACACGGACGGATTTAATGCCATTAAGTGCTTACTGCCTTAAGTTTTAATGGCATTCGTGCGGTGCCACACGCATAAATTTAATGGCATTAGCCTTACTGCCATTCGCGGCCTACTGAGTTCGCCACAACTCATTCGCCCGTGCAATGCGTAGTCTCGTTCCCATTCCCCACGCAGAAAAGCATACAGCTTTGTTAGTAACAACTTCCTAACCAGTAGGAAATAGTTAATTCTTAACTTTCAGTCAGTATGAGGCAGCTATACCGCATTTTCTATGCGAAGAGCGCCATTTTAACCAGCCTTATTGACAAGTCTCGACTTATGTGCTGACATGCGAGTTTATGGCTACTTTTTCGACTTGTAAAGCAGGAACAGCCGCATTTTCTGGAAAAGCGTTTTTACATTACATTTGAACAACATTCCCGATATATTGTGCTCATTAGGAATGTTTATATTCAGATGAAACTTTTGACTACCTTACAAGCGTTATCGTCATCGTCACTTTCGATAATGGCATTAAATATGGACGTGTAGCACCAACTCCGAAAATAATGACATTAACAAACTTAAGGACTTAAGCATTTACTGCCATTTCTTGTGCGCGTGTGGCACGGGTATTAGACCCAGCAGTTCCTCATAGGCAGAACATTCTTTTGCTTCCGGGACGGAAGAGACAGACTTCAAGTGTACCAGGATAGGCCCTTCATTTTCATTCTATTTGATACCTCGCTGTTCTTTCTGAAGCCCTGTTCGCCAAGGAATCCACCCGCACGAGTAGGCTGATGACACAATCTTTTCTTTTTCTGCCTTCTAGGCGGCCTCCACACTCCTATGCAGTTTTATCAGTCCGAACTGCAAATCTGGTGTCAGTGCTTTCTCTCTCTCTCTCATAATGTTAACAAATGTCCTGTTCTCGTTCCTCCCGTGACAACTCCGGTGTCTATTTAGTTCTTATACCGCCAGGAAGCTAAACTTTTGAGTATTTGAAAATTATCATCAAGGTGGCGCTTGTATTTCCGCCCACAAATTGTCTATTACGCTTGCAGGGTAACGGGCCGCAGGTCCGTTGAAGTATTCGACTTGTCCTAAAACCAGACTCTATGTTTAAGCAATACCTGCGGTTCCGGCCTTCCTAAAATTGTGTCACTCATTTCTGTCTCGATCGAAACGATATTTCCCTGCCAAACTTATTATCGCCTTTTTTTGCTCGTTGATATTTTTTCTGAAGACCCTGGGATCCTTTCGTTCAGTAGTTGCTCTCGCAGCATTTCATCCACTGCGTTCTTACCAAATGCTACCGGTTGGCTGATGCAGCAAGCAAAACTCGCACTTTTTTTTTTTTTGGAGGGGGGGGGGGGAGCAAATAAATACGTTTAACAACAACAATAACCACCAAACCTTAACTTTGTTTTCGGCGATGCATGACCAAAACATGCTGAGTCACTGCTGAGTGCACTCTCGAAAGCCCCTTATTTCCATTGCGCGGTGTCGTTGCCGCTGATGAGCTCAATGCGAGGAAGAAGCACACGGAGGGTTTTTGGTTGCTTGCTTGCTTGTTCTGCCCTGCGTGACTGAGCTTTGCCTTCCGTTCAGTTACAACGTCCCAGTTTTTCTTGCGCAATTCGTCGCCTTTATTTTAGCCGTCACGAAGTAGATGCGTCCTCGGCATATTAGGGTCATCGGTGTGACAGGCGCTCTCCCAGTTGGCACGTGCTTTAACTTCGCCTAAGCCGTTTTCTATGTGTCACTGCCAGTTTCTGCTACCATGCCGGGCCACATCGCAAGATCCGGCTCGAGTGTTTTTTTGGACACGCTGCATTCTCTGAAATGACGGCCGCCCGCTTCGGGCAACAGTTATTCCTGAAGCACGCCTAGTCATCGTCTTTTTATGTCATTTTGTCCTCAGATAATTTCAGGCTTTTTTTTTATTTTTTCGAGGAATGCAGGCCCATGCCTTTCCTGG
The DNA here is from genome assembly GCF_055824585.1 of Amblyomma mixtum. Taxonomy (NCBI): domain Eukaryota; kingdom Metazoa; phylum Arthropoda; class Arachnida; order Ixodida; family Ixodidae; genus Amblyomma; species Amblyomma mixtum. The sequence goes on from NC_143014.1 coordinate 172,931,562, forward strand.
CAATGCGAGGAGAGTGCGACTAATTTTCCTTGCAGGATTCATCCTTGTTCGTTCGTTAAACTCTGCTTGTTGTGCAAAGATCTTCAAACAATAGATCATTTCCTTCCTTTCAGTCGCGCTTCATCTCCCTCCGCAAACCTTACTGCGATAATCTTGCCGACAGCCGAGCTAATCTGCTCTCCGTTGCAAATGTATTGTATTGTCGTTTGGCGCCATTCACCCGGTCTTCAGCCCCGGACCGTTCTCTGCGCCGTTCGTAAGCTCACTGGGGTTTCTGGACTTTACCATTTTGTTTCTTAGTTAAGTTCTTGATGTTTCAGTTAGTTTTTTTTCCTGCTTGCTGTTATTGTGCCTTTGTGCAAACGGCACGTGCCCACGGGGCGAAGGATTGGCTGCTGAGTGAAAAGTTCGAAGTCCCTCACAAAGAAAAATAAAGAGGGAAAAAGCTTATGAAGATAAACTCAATAAAGGAGCAAAAGAAAGAAAGACATGCACTATTCAATAAGAGGAACAGAAAAAAGGAATCAACCGTGATGATCACAACATGGACTGCGGCCTTAACAACAGAGCCTTTTGTCAAGCTTCAGCGAACTTGCGAGCAGCGGAACAAATGGCATAACAAGAAAAAAGTTTAGCCGTCATCGATGAAGGCTGACAACGTGTCTGTCAAGTCTATCTACCTGTTTAAAACAGACATGTCATCACACTGAGCGCATAATTTTAAATGAAACAGCATCATTATTACATACGCTTTTTTATAACTGGAACTAATACTAATTACCGGCATTCCTTTGCCCGCTTGCGTTTTTTTCTGAGACGTTCGCTGCGCTTGCACAAACGGTGCTGATCGGAGGAACGCCGCAAGCGTTCCCGGGCGCCTGAACGTATTTGGCGGCAAAGCATGCACACTGCTTCCTGCGCGGGGAAAATTTCGAACGCCGCCCACGTTTCGTGTAATGCCTACTCCTCCACCTCTTGTCGTCCAATTTAGTGGCAAGTTTGCACGAGGATTGTCTCAAGACTTAATACGTTAAACGCAACGAAGAGAATAAAAGAAAATGACATAAAACTTGGCTAACTAACCACCTGCGAACGGCCAATAAGCCTACCTTTTACCACAATTAGTTCACGAAGGCGTGAAAGTGCTTCGAAAAAAAAAAAAAAACGGAATGGCCCAGCACCGAATGCAAGCCAACCCGAGGGAAGCCCAAGAAACGAACAGAAACTTCCGAAAGGATTCTTCATGGCTAGAAAAGCGGGGACCTTAAAGAGAGAAGAAATGGCCCAGACACTCTTGAATTCCCCTCAGTCTTCAAGCCTGTGACACGTGCTCTTTTCTCGTCGCCTTAGTTTTTACAAGCGCGCGACCTCATCGAAGACGGCGAATGGGGATCGCGCAAGGGGAGCACTACACGGGTTGATGCACTTAGGCTTGAAGCCCGCACAGTATTTCCTTTTCTTCCTTCGCCGTGTGCTCACGCTTGAAGGGCCCCGCACTTCAAATATTCTCGTGCTAGAGGCGAGCCATTTCCTTTGCACCAGGTTCCCGCAAGGAAAACTACACAAACCGGGCGAAATAACCGTTTTAAAGTGCACAGTCAGTCAGCGCTCTCTGCTGCTACTGCTGCTGTTTCGACCCTTGCTCTTATGTTTGTCTAGCAGATTATACGTCAAGGAGCGTAATTTATTTTCTTCTTGTCTGAAGATCTGTGTCTTGAGCGACATGCATGCACAATGGTCTGTCCTCTTCAAGCTGGAACTCGAAAGCCACGCATCATTAGAAATGCTTTTCCTTCGGGTAATGTAGCCGACTAAGGAAAAACGTCCCTTTTATGCCAGGGGGCTCTTGTGCTAAGAGAGCTCCAGGTATCGACCGCCCCTCGTGCTTTTGCTCCTAAATTCCGTTCAGCGCTCTCCACACGCATTACTTCTTGCTGAGCTCAGCTCTCCTTGTGATTAAGCACAGCGTACTGCGCGAAACTTCGGCAACAATCTGCAGGATCAGCGGTGGGAAGTTTGCTGCAGTAGCATGTTCATATATTCAATCATGTAAGGCTATGTAACTTCGTGCACAATTCACCTTCACATTCCTCTTAGCCGGCGACAGCCGTTAAGGCAAGCCGCGTCAGTGCCTTCTAAAGAAAAGTAAATAAACCAAAATGTCAGCCGAGGTGACTGCACTTCACTCTTATAGAGGTACTGTATCTAGGCTAGGTACACTGTAAGCTTGGAAGGGTCTACCGTATCGCGCAATATACACGGAAAAATGTTAAGTTAGGAAAATTCTCATTGTGGCCGGCATCGGCACCAGTAATGACAGAGTCATTTCTCAGTGGTGTTGACGCTACTGAATCATCCATGATGACGATAGCGACGGGGGAGAGAATATGCGGGCAGAAGGAAACTTTGTATGTTAAGGGCATGTCATAATAACGTAAAAAAAAGAAATAAAAAAGAGCGGTAGTGATGAAATTACATGAAATGAAAAGTGAATGAAACTGTGCAAAATGTAAGACAGAAAAATGGGAGGGTGGTGGGGGTAAGAGGCGCGCACTCACACCCACAACGTGCAGAAAAATCGGCACTGCCTTAAAAATAAATAGGGCACAACCTGATGTCCTGTATGCAGAAGCATCCAGTCATACAGTCGCTCACGGCAACCTGATGTCCTGTATGCAGAAGCATCCAGTCATACAGTCGCTCACGGAAGTCATGCCGCGTGGAAGACACTAAACCTGGTCTTCTCTTGTCAGGTGTATGATGAGCAAAGAAAGAATACGTGTTCGAACGTATCAGCGGTTCTGCATGCTTCACAACAGTCATCATTCGGGATGGGCCGGGCTACCAGGACCTTACATCTACAGGCAGTCATCTATTACGAGCTCTAGGCTGAAGAAACACGTTGCTGCCGGCTTCCGAGCCATCACCAGTATAGTATAACGTGTAGGGTCACGAAGTGCACGCGGAGGACAGGGCCCAGGCAGAAGACTAGGCGCTTCAGCTTCCCGCAGTAAAGTATCTAGCATACAAAGTGCATGCATAGAATAAATCTTACAGTGGAGAAAATAATTTTTTTTTTCTTCTGCACTTAGGAGGCGCTATTTGTTCTTAAAGGACTTCCCACACGTATCCGAAAGGGCCACAGACTGGCGGCGCGCGCAGAAGAGCCGCATTTCTGCGAAAAGCACAGCGGCTTCGTGACTTTGGCTTCCTGCGGCTCTTCCTTCACTTCGAGCGCAGTCGAACGCTTTGGCACTTTGATCCGACGGCTTTAGCGTCGAATCTTCGTCGATCGAAGCTTATTCCGCCAGGCGCTGATAAATGGATCGCGCAGTGCGGTGTCTGTGCTTCCCAGGCTTCCTTCACCCTGCCCCCACCACCGCCGCCGCTGCAGCAATATCTGAGGTGCGCTGCGTATCACAAGGAAACACTGACGGGGTCATTTTACGCGGGCATAAGTGTCCGGCTTGCTGCTTGCGTGAGTGCGTGCGCACGTCGTATCGCATTTTGCCCCGATTACCGAAGCGGCAGTGTAATGTGTAGATGAGCAGGTATAGCTCGTCCCGAAGTTGCATTGATCATGACGCACAATGTACGCCGCCCGTCTTTCGCGAGCTCAATATTTCGCGATGTTCCCTGTGATACGTCCCAGTAACTGCCACCAGGGGTTTCCCCAGAAATGCGCATGCGGGTTGAGGAGCAGCCGTAGTCAAGTTCAATTTTTTATTTGTGTCGTTGGTGTGTCGCGTAGGACTAGCAACGTTTATGATTCCAACACTTATCACAAAGGTGAGAAAATTCCTCGTCGCGTATGAAAAAAAAATAATGGCTGCGAATTAAGGGGGCGCCTTCAGGAAAACAAAGGGCGCGTACACCCCCCTACCAGGGCGGTGTGTAGGGAAAACGTATTACACTCCGATACAGCTCGAGAACGAAGTGGCAAATGCCCCTATAGGAGGTCAGCGTGGCATTCGCGCGCGACTGCGAGGTACAGGTGCAAGGCGATTGACCGCGGCGTCACAACAGTTGCAGTGCCTGCTTTGAAGGGGGTTATCCATTGCGCCCTAGAGCTGTTTTAACTTAGTGCGATCCGCTTCCTCGCAACGCTGGAAGTCGGCACAAGGGCAAAAGTCGGAGCCGGAGGAGGGTTCATTGTAGCGAAATGTTTCGCATACGAAAGGTCACACTCGCAAACAATAACAGACATGACATGACTCACAAACACGCCACGGCAACATATTATGGAAGGAAAGGCACGAAGATAGCGTCGGCAGCAAGGAAGAAGGAGCAGCGTGTCTTTCCAGCAGCAGAGCTTCCGGCTACGCCGGCTGCCTCCGCGCATGGGCTACAGTAACGTCACGAACGGTTTCCGCGCGTCACGGCTGAGAATGGAACAACTCCAGCAATTCCATTTCTTACTTTCACTCGCCCCCAGTTTCGATCCATTCAATTTGAGCGGAAATCGCCTGGCGTTTTCCGTTTTGTGTCTTTCTCTCCCTCTTTTGTTCAGGAAGGAAACAGGACCAGCCTGACCCCATTTCTCGTCTATACACCGTACCGCCCGCTATAGAGCAGTGCTTTCGCGCTATGCTGCCTGCACACTCTGGCCAAAGTATTCGCATGAAGAAGGACGCGAAGGCGACTCTGCCGGTGCGCACCAGCGACGGAAAAGGACAGGCGCACGTGGCAGGCGCGTTCGATTTCACCTGCGCCGCCGCCGCAAACGGGACGCTGCTCCTAATGAACGCGGAAGCAGTCGTTACACGCGTGGCTGTCGTCCCGCGGAGCGAGTGTTTACGGGAACGAGCGGACAGCGCGCGCTCCGCCTCGCGCGCCGCGGGGGAAACGTGCGCCCAATGACGTGCGCGCCGGTGCATGCGCGACCGCCGCGGCGCTCGCGAAATTGCGTGAAGCGTTTAAATGGAGTTGCGGAAAGAAAGGAACCGCAGGGTACTGGGAGCGTCCTCCGCTTCGATCGCGGGCCTTCGACCCTGGCACGGGGCGGCCCAGTTAGGCCACGCCGGCGGATGTGTTGCGCAAACGCCGGAACAAATTTATCGACGCCGAGATGCAATACACGACGTGCGGCCAACTTTCGAGCGCATGTCTCTCGAGCGCGGTCGTGCTGCCCAGCTGCCTCTGCGGTGTTACCGAAATTGAAGTTAACGCGACCACAAGACGACATTCTGAAACGCATCATTGCCGGCTCGCGTTGCCTGAATGGAGCTTTCGAGTTTTAACGTCGTCTCCTCTGGTTCATGTGCACTTTGATGTTTTAAGCGTGGACGTCACGTCTTAGGCGTATACATGGTACCAACGTCCCGTTCACTTCACCCAGTACAGTTTAAGGAAACAATGCTAATCGCGGATTAGCGTTAACGTCAATGCGCGCGTTAGGAGCGTCGGCCATATCATCGAGGACGACATCGGCTACAGACCTACGTTAGTCAGCATGGCTGATTATCCTGCTCTCCCTCGGGCCCTTGCGACATCGATCTCACACAGACATGACAGCTCAAGGCGTTTATGCGCTTATCGTCGGAGCATAAAAAGCACACTTCGTGTCGAAGTTCGTAGGTAATAGGTAGGTAATATATTTTTTACTTTTTTTTTGTTTTCATTCGTAATTAATGTTACGCCAGAGAACCTGCTTTGCTTGCTCTCGACGACGGGCGTCAATCTTGGCTTCGGTTCCATAACCGCAGCGTGTCGACACCACTTTTGTGATACCCTTGGCTCAAGTTACGTGGGCCATACCGCTTTCGCTGGGACGCCAGCTCCGCATTAGTTTTTGTTGCTGCGCTTCCCCAACGTACTGTCGTCCACACACCTGTCTACAGCGCTCCAACGGCGCACCGGGGAGTACACTGCGCGGCGTCATTTGCGAGTGGCCTAGGGCTCAGAAGCTGGCCTTATCGTGCGTGCACATTCCCAGCAACCGTGTTTAACTCCTCAGGCCTTTGAAAACTGTATTGAGGCCGTCGGGCAACGGCAATTGTCATAAGTGCACAACACAGCGCGCCATTCGAGCGAGACATGCAGGTGCTTGGACAACTGTACATGAATACCCTTGCCCCTACAGCGCACTGAGAGAGCCTGCTCTTGTTGACTTACTGGCAGGATCCATCGCTTGAACAGGATGGGATGTTGATGTAGAGAAGAGACACGACAATGTGGCAGCTTGGACAAGTGATCAATTCGACGCTGCACCGCTGCGGGATGCGCGGCTGGTTCGGGTCGCGGTCGCCGCTCGAGTTGGCTCCGCCCCCGTCTGCGGTCACGTTGGTGGCCGTGATGCTCCCGATGTCGCCCAGGGCGACATAGTACTTGCGCCCGTTCATCCACCTGCACAAGTCTGCGAACAGTGAGGAAAAAGATATTTCAGATAAGCACGCGTAACGCTAGGTGTAACTGCTGCAGAAAGGCCATTCCCACCGATTCCCCTAGAAGCCCCCGTATTGTATCGAGGTTATCTTCTTCGTCTACTGTCCTTTCAAGTTCAACCAGATAACACTGATAACCCATCCACTACCTTCGCGGCTAGGTGTGCGGTGCACGCTATACGTGGCTAGAGGATGATTTTAAACGCAGGGCAGACCTTTATCCCTTTCTTTATGCACCTGGAGTGCATCGCCGCAGGGATAGTATGTCATCTTTCGGGCAGTGCCGAAAATTTGCGAATCAGCAATCGGCAACGTTCAACAGATGAAAGCACTACGCCTGTGACGAACGACTGAACACAAAGCGAGACAACTTCAGCGCCGCTCGCTATTTGTCCCGTAACGCCTATCAAAACGACTTAATACTTTATAAAATTGGAGAAATTAGGTGTCCTTCTTCTTTAAAACTGTTTGCATATCTGTCACGTCACTTGACAGATCATCCATTGTGTTACCGACCACAGCCAGTGTTATTAGCCACAGTCTGCCTGAAACCCGGACGCCTTTTTTACGGACCCGAAAACGGCGATGCAGGCCAAGGTTGCAGTTTGGGCGGACTGCAGGAACGGTAGGTGAGAGCGTGTTCCTTCCATTGACCCGTTAGTGCTGCCCAAGCAGCATGGCGCCCGTTCCATCTATAACGGAGAACAGGACTGCGCATCATGAAGGGAAAGAACCGTTAACCGCTCCTTAAAGATACGTGCGGTCGGCTTTTGTGAACAGTACTTCAGCGTTTTCGCGGACGGTCTCCGCTGTTTATTTTCCTGCGTACTTGACTCGTGCGGGCACCTTGCGATATACGGCGTGAACTTGCCCTTCACTACTGCAAACAGTAGCACCGAAAAAAGCAGCCCAGCAGATTGGGACGAAGGAACGGACAACACGAGCGCTGACTGCAGCAACCCTCCCCCCTTTGTCAAAGAAGCGATAGGATATGCGTTATCGTGTTAGGGTGAATTTTCCCACTCTTGCGTTACTCGAAATGGCGACCACCGAAGGAACGAAAACATATTCTGGTAGGCTAGGTAAGATGAATAAACTCTCTAATAAGACCTACAGTTTCCTTTCAGGAAAAAACGAGTAAACATGCAAACAAATAGAGATTCGAGGAACAGCCGAAACTCTTTTGTTGAGTAATGACACGAGGGCGTTCAGAAGAGCTCCTGCAGCGCCTTCGAAAGGTGATGGATGTACAGCATTCCTGACAAACAGTCGCAATGAGGAAACTAGGTTAGCACACCACACAGCGTGGGCGCGCCCTTTCTGCCACGCGTGCGGGGACTCCTCTTCAGTGCTCTCGAGGCCCGTGGGTTTTGGGCGGTGGCAAATCACGCGCGGGAGCCCCGTGCCTGAAATCTCGTCAGTTCTGTGAGCGCGTGCCTTGCACAGCCCAGCGTCAAACACGGCTTCGGCCCTCGAGACCAGAAACGAACGCTATACGTGCACCGATCGGTGCCGCGGCTGGGCGCCAATGCAGTTGTTTCCGAGCCGCTACATGCTGCACAGCCTTAGCTTTGCCGCAACACTGCAGGTTACTGCAGTGAAGCAAAGCCTACTGAAATATGCAGTCAGCGATGTTTTATTCGCAGCCTCAATTCCTTTGAAAAAAGTGGCGCGTTTCAGTTTAGGACGGAGGAAACGTGGCACGCGAGCCGACTTTCACACTCGCACGAAAATAAACGGAAAGAAGACACTTAGAAAAGTTCTTGTTAATTGAAATATATATATATATATATATATATATATATATATATATATATATATATATATATATATATATATATATATATATATATATATATATATATATATATATATATATATATACTCTTAAATGTCGTACACATCAGACTCCTCTGGCTCATTAAGTTTCGATCACCTGCTGCCAAAACATTTAGAGCTTCAAAGCCTGACGATCTGACCGTCCGCTTCGTTGAACGTTTTCGCTTTCATGACGCTTTGGCAGGCTAACTTTTTTCTCTCTCTTTGTCGAACGACTGTTTGAGCACCTGAGCGTTGCGCCTGGAAGTAGTTTGACGGCTTCCCGAATCTTCAGTCCTGCTCGTGCTTCGCCTCTCTTGACAAATTTATCGTCGCTCGAGCAGGGCAACAGCTCTGATATTTTGGTGTCGTATCAAGGTGAACCAGATTATTTCAACTCAAAATAGCCTAATCTAAACCGATACAGCCATGCATTCGAGCTCAGACATTAGTTTGAAGGAAGCACTACCTTCAGCAAGCCGTTCGCTCACCGAGCACACATGTTCGTTTATGGAATAAACATTTCTACTTGCTTCCTGTGGCCAAAGAAATAGAAAGGAAAGGCAGAAGAGAAAAATTATAGGCAATCCTTCGAATAAACGATTAATAACGCAGAATGTGAATGTGGACATGAGGAAATGTGTAAGTAACCTGCGCAACGATGCCGAAATTGCCAACAAAGTTGCGTTGTCTTATCTGCATCGGGAGCAGTTTGAGGGCACACCAGGCAGGGACACCAATGCAGCCTACCGAGGCTACTCGGGGTATATGAAACCGTTAGAGGCAGACACAGAAAGGTATTTTGTCTTCTATCAGTGACTGTCGGCAGGCTGCGCAAAATGTCGTAAGTCTGATTTCCGACGGGAGTCACTGTTCATGCAATCAAACACTTCTTACAGGCATACCTCAACCCACACTCACTCGCACACGGCACACGCGCGGACAAAGCGCCCACTAAAGGGCAACTGAAGAGGTTTTATAATTTGACGAGCTTAGAGGCGTCGAATGCGTGGAACGTGCAGGTAAAGCATGTGAAGTTTTTGGGGCTAGTATTATAAATGGTCCTGCAATCGCCGATTAAAACTGCAGCGGTGTTCAGGCTTCTCCGCAGCGCACAGCACCGGGTGGAGGCGCATGATGACGTCATGTACGGCGCCAGTACGTTTACAGCTCAGAAACGCTTTGAAGGAAAAAAAAAAAAAACGCCATCGAAGGCAGCTCTTGCGGAGCATTATTTGGCGGCATCGCTTTATGGACGAAGGCGGCGGAAATTTGAAATATCCCCATCAGTGACGACATCACCGAGCTTCTCTGCACCACTTTTATGCTCTGAGGAGAAGCCTGAGATTTAATCGTCAATTACGCCACCATATTAAATGCTGGCGCAAAAAAAAAAAAAAAAAGACATGCTTTACCTACAGCCTATATGTATAATAGAATTGAATCCTTCTTGATCACTTCTCAAAAAGTGATGCAGCTGCACTTCAACCTTTCTGCGAACTCCCGGCTGGTAGCGGCGTAAGACGCTTGGTAGCTCAGTATTCTTCCACAGCGCTACACTGTTGCTCTCCTTGAGTCGATGCCTGCCTGCGAGCTCGGCGTCTTTGTATCGCCAGTCGGCAGTCTCGCGCTTCGGCACGATAGCTACCCGAGTTTCCCGCACCGGCGCGCCTGTCTCTGCGCAGCCTATAAAGCTGGAGGTTGTTTAGTGCGGGCCACATGAGCTCGTATTTACAGTGGCCCAAAAGAACGCGTATTGCCCTCTGGGCAAAATGCCACAGTGCGACAACACTGAGCAGCATCCGTGCGGACCAAATACACAACTCGCTGACAAACAAAGTGAAGCCCCGGTGCAAGAAATCTGAAGAATATGCACTACACTCCATCTCAGTAGTTCCTTGCAGCACTGCCAAAGCTGCAGTCAGTTCAGAGGCGACGTTTAGACGCTGCGGAGTGTAGTGCCAGTAATAACATGGGCATATGCGCATTTGGAATAGAGTGCTTTAAAGTGCGCATGCGCCAAAACCTATTTAAAATCAACGGTCGCCTTACTATTTCCCCAGTTCAGCGAGCGCGACTTTTGCGTACGATAAAATAACTCGAACAGAGCGGCGCGCTTTGAAGCAGGACCCCTTGCTTCGGATTGGATTCGTCGTTGTCACCGCCGCTTTCAGTGCGTTCACATGCCATAACTGGGGCACCGGGCTGTCGCTTTGTCTCATCTCGTTTATAACAGAACGTACGAGCGATGTCTGCTTTATTTTTCATTTCGAGTGATGACTTTGCTGCCCCTAGGCCTAAAGAAGCATCTCAGTTTGTTGACAAAAATTGCTTTTGTTCTAAAAACCAGGTGATGCCACTAGACTGAAGTCATTGGGGTGCCTTGATGTCCGCGCGCTTCCGCTTGGCGCTGGCCATCGAGGCATCCTAGAAAAATCTTTGCGTCTCCGGTTACATATGTGCCAAACAGCGCAACGTCCTGTAAAATGCTTGCGCTTAGCGTACGTAAGCATGCATATGCAATTGTAAAACTACCTAATGCTCCTTCAGTGTTCAGTACGTGGAGAGCATCCATTTATACTCGTTCGCAACCATATCTGCGTACGCCGTGCGCAGACGACGAGCAAACGACAAGCAGACGACGAGACGCGGAGGCAGACGTTACGTTTAACGCGCCCTCCAAATTGGCTGCGGAGGTCTTTAGCTTCAATAGTTCTGCAAGGAACTTGTAAGATGGAGTATAAGTGCGCAGCTGAGGTTCGTGCCCTCCTTGTACTTTTTTTTTTTTTTCACTGCGACAGTTATATGGGCGATGTTACTCGAAACCATGTCGTCAGTGGCGGCGGCGGCGCCGTGCGCGCGCCAGACCACTTCACCCCTTCGCTGCTTAGTGCAGCCGGCTACTCCAACACTGTCAACGCTGCACCCCCACAACACCCACATCCCACCCTCCACCCCTATCGTGCAATGTCGCTGCGCTTTGGAGCTACTTAGAGCTACTGTGTGACCTCTACGCCTGCGCCCCGTACCTCCACACGCCACACCCCCGGCTACTTCGACACGCTTAGCAAAAGGCATTCACCAGAGCTTACCACTGGCACTATATAATGCGGATGTAGCGGCATAAACGCAACAGGCATCCCACACCCTTGCACAGAGTTACTCAGCACCCACATTTGCACCACCTCAGCTGTCGCTGCAATTCGCACTGCCACGAGGGTAAACGTAGGATTATCCTTTTTTTTCTTTTTGCGGTGTACAAAACGGTGTGCAACACTGCGTCGATACTGGTCGTTCACTCGGCGCTCATGGCTTCTCCAATTAATTTTTATTTTTAGTGCCGCGAGAACAGTTGTACAAACACTTTGATTCCAATAGTCTTCCCGCCGCCCATTTACCGTTCACTTAGCTTTGGGTTGCTGAGAAATGCCGTTTTCACTGTGCATCAAGACTTTCTTCTACAAGCTGCACACTGAAACATTAGCCACGAAGACATGACTTCAGAGAGGTCATTTTTGTGTCGGCGGTAAATTGCCGTTTGTGTGACTTTCCAGACACAAGCATTGCTACTTCATTCGTAAATTCGCAACACTTTTTTGGGATGTTTTACAGTGGATCTTGAAGAAGCTAATTAATTTGGCTAACGATACCTCCCTGCTTTGCAGTGTGTCGATGAACTCCTAGATACGTCCTTTGCTGTTAGACTTCTCAGCTTATGTTAAACTCGCAAGATGGATCGCTCCTCAAAGACTGACCCATAAATCCGCCCCTGCTTTGAGGAGTTCTCGGGATGAGAATCCATACGTCCCAACTGCACGTCGTCACTCGACCCCTGCACTGGGAGAATACTCGCTATACAATGAAGCCTCAGCTGGGGTGGGGTGCGCTGTTTTGCATCCCTGGGTAGAGAAATCAAATTTGGTGCGGTGGGGCTACGTAGCCAGTGCAGCCCTCGGACTTTACAACTTGAACTCTCGAGCAATTGCTGTGGGCTTGGAAACCGCCACTGCGCCTGTATTGACGCCCCCGCAATGCTCGTATACTGTAAACATGGTGCCGTATTTTATGTTTCCTTTTTCTTTTGCTTGCGCGCGCGGGTCAAGGCCCGCTCGAAGAACAAGCGATGCTGGCAAACGACGCAGCCATCTCTGCAATTTTACAGCGGACCGGGGATCCATCGCGAATGCGAGGAAAACAATTGGCCTCCCACCAACGCCCCCCATCCCCGCCCTTCTTGCTACGTCTCCTTTTTGCGGAGATAAATCCCGCTCACAGACGGTGATGAAACAGACATGAGCAGGCGTTCGAAAGCATAAAGACTGATTTGTTCCCGGTCGAGGAGCTGTTGTTGTGTACGTTTATGTATCAAAATAAACCGAAACATAAAAAAAAAACGGTTTCAAGACCTAGCTGCGACGATATCGGGGATTCTGTTTGTAATACCCCTCTGTGAATGCGACAACAAGCTGGAAATGTTTCACAGCCCCCTCCCCCATGAAAGTGGGAAAGAGAACTGCTGGTTTTTCCATCTCAAGGGGATCAAGCATTCGCACGCACAGCAGTGGTTGGGGATTGCAGCGTGGTATTCGGCTAGGACTGCTAAATAATTTATTATTGAATTTCTTCTCATGCTGTTTCGGTTTCGGTTTCATCAATCGAACGATAGCTGACCTTTAGGCTTTAAGTCAACTACACGTCAAAAAACCCTGCAATATAATGGCTGATACGTAGTTTTAATTCATCGCAACACTGAAACCAGCCTGCTTGAAGAGCTAAAATGACAACACGCGGCGTATCAACAGTTATATTGCCGGTTTTTTCGTGTCTGACGTGACCTAAATGTAAACTACATGTCACAGCCATCGTTCGGTTGATGAAATGGAAACCAAAATAGCGTGAATAATTTCACTATAGGTTATTTAGCGGCCGTAGGCGGATATCGCGGGATGATAAATGTATATTAATGTCTAATACATCATTTGAAATAAGAAAACACTCGGCAAAATATCTAACTGAAGTGACTGAAGCACGTCAGTATCGCTGAATAAAGCGAACAGTAAGTTCACGCGGAGCATGTGTAGCTCATCGCGGAGTAAATATGCACGGAGAGACGGCATGTATGCACAGCACGTGCGCAGTATCTATACCTCGGCGCTCTGTGTATGTGCCGCTGATATCGAATTATCGACGCCTGCGTACGTCGCTGGCGTCGCTGGATACCTTGGCGCCTTGCTACGCTCACGCATCGGCGTGTGCGCAGCTTGCGCTCCATCGCACTCGCAAACGAGACGAAGGTTCATGCGCGCGGTGCGGATCTGAGGCGCTGCCTGCGTCTTCAGCGGAAGAGAAAGGGAGAGAACAGAGTATACACGAGCCCGGTGTGCGATACGCGTGTAAGAAGATGGTGATGTGCGATGCTATGTAAACTACAGAAACATGAAGAAAGCACACGGCGCGCTCTCGAATATGGTCATTTGGCAGACTGTGGCTCTCTTTTACAATAAAATATAGCTTAACGTCATCAGACAGAAGGGCAGGCGTAGTAGAACTATCAGTTGGGGCTTAGTGGCACAGCGGCAATTGTGGTCAAAGAAGCAGTTGCGCCAACGGTCAAGCTAGATAAATTAGCGCGTTGCGTTCACGCGGGCTGCCTATGTTTTCTTTTTCTGTATTTTTTTTCTTTTCGCATAAGGCAGCAGACAAAACATTCGCAACGTAAGGCCAATAAATAAGTAGGCTAGGCGCCCTGCTGGCAATATACTGATAGCAGTGGGGAGTATATCTTGGCGCTCTGTCTTTTGTTGCATCTTATTATCTGCGCGTCCTGCTCAAGCGAGAAAGAAAGCGCCGAACGTACTACGTGAAGTATCGAACTATCTGTCCTGGCCGAGCAGTCGCCGTCACAGACAGGAAAGCGGCGCGACCGAGCGACAACCTTGGGCTGATGTTAAAACGATGAACTTACCACCGTCGGGCTTGGCGGCAGTCGGGCCTCCCAAGAAGGCCACGGCCATTAGCAAGACCCACCATCCTGCACGAAACACACGATGCAAACGCAGAATAAAAATCTGTGCTCCGCTGAAACAACGGCAAACAGACGTTTCACGCTGTGAGTGAAAATTGTACGAGACACACTGGCCGAAGCTTCGCAAAGCGGCCCCGAATTGAGGACTACGCGCAGAGGAAAAGTCAACCGAACTGCTAAGTGTGAACAAACGCTGTATGAAACTTTTCATCCATCTGCGCCGATCACAAAGTTGTTCAACTACTCTTGCGTGACGATTGAGCTAATTCACGAGTCACGCTACCCCTACTTGCGCTAGAGCACCCCCCCCCCCCCCCCCTCCCTGAAATAAATAAAGTGACAGTGCATGTACCGGTTTTGACTATCGCGCAGTGCTTTAATTATGTCTTCCTTCTTTAAGCGCTTGCTTCTGTCGGTTCTGAACCGGCTACTTACAGACTGCAGCCAATGTTTGTACATCCTAAGTCGAACCCAACTCGAATACACGTTTCATTTCGGAACAGTTCATTTAATCTGCATGGGATTAAAAATTACTCACGATAATGCTGCAGTGGTACCGAGGAGTATATCCCGATTATATTAATTTGTTAGCAGCTCCAGTTAAGGAACATGAATGAACTTTTAACCACAGCAAACTAGAATGCGGTTACAAATATGCGTAATATGTGAAACTAGCGGAAATATTCAGCAATAACTTCAAGCGTTCCGTTGAACTGCAAAGAAAGAGTCATTTATGTAAAGGATTGGCATGAGTGAACGCTGGTTTTGAATACCGCACGCATGAGGCAACTTTCTGTTGGCAGCCGCTACATGGCCTGTCTAGGAGCGCATGCGAAGTTTTGAAGGGAGACTGAGGAAAGATTGATGTTGGCCTATATCGACAGATTACCCCGTTATGATATTAAAGACGCTACTTTCGCCGAAAACAAAGCTTTTATAATGTATAAAAGGCCAAGAAATTAAATACAGGTGGCGCCATCGCCGGCCGATTTAGCAAGGCAAGTACGATTCGTCAACACCGTTTTTTCACGCGTATCCCAGAGGCCATGCTTTATCACCATTCACTTCAAAATGGCGATCATGGAGTCCTTTTCAGAGGCGGGAAAATTTTGAAAAGCTAGATTACGAGTCAGCCATAAAGGCGTCTTTTGCTGTCGGACAAACATCAGCGCAACTATTTTAGATACAACTCAAGAACGTTCTTTGGAACCCCGGACCGGGACAAATTTTTCTTTAACTACGAAGTTTCCGTGGAAGCTATGTAGCTTTCCTTTGTAGCCGTAAGGCTGCGCTTGGATGGATGCCAGTGAGTAACTACTCCGTTATTGCAAATCTACTCCACCTTGGAGGATTCCCCTAAATACTTGACCAACTCAAGAACGCCCAAGGTTTGAGCGTCATCACTGGCTGACGTCAGTTATAATTCAATTAACCCTTTCGATGTGACCAATTACCCAGTGAGAACTGTACCGCTGAGCGGATTAAATGACCTTGAGAAGGCATTGTTCTTGTACAGCTGCATTTCTGTATTTCAGGTTTTTGTATTTCTTTACCGTTGAGGCACGACGTGAGGCTGGGACTAAAGGCATTTGAATGCCTGACGGAGGTCCCAGCCCCTCGTGTACAGACTCAACAGCAAACACAGAAAACTACAGAATGATCACATTCAAAGTTAAGCAACCCAGTGTACAAAAACGTACTGATGTAGCACTCTCACATATTCAGTAATCACCTATACAAAGCAGAAACCTTATATACAATAAGCGGATACTACTAAAATTGGAAGTGTATACACTTAGTATACGCAAAGCACTTAGCATACTCGAGCTAAAATAAAAACAAAAATAATTGTCAGTCTGTAAAGCAGAATTAAATACAGGAGAGAAAAACAAACTTCACAAGATGGTGAAAGGTCCAATCCAAAGAGAGCAATTGCATCAACTAAATTAAGCCGAAGTAAATAAAAAAAACATATGACACTAATCATGGAAGCATATTTGCATATTTTTGGGCTCAGCAATATTTCTTTAACCTGTTTTTTGAACGCCTTCTTAAAACAGACATAGCTAACAATTTCTGCAAATTTATTAAGTGTATCTACTGATTGGAGGGCAGACAATAGTTTTCCATAATTCGTTCTTACTTTAGGTGTTTGCCTTTGGCGTGTTTGAAATAATGCCTACCATTATTTTTATAATCCTGCCGTACGTATTTTTTCTTCGTGTATGACTTGAAATTTCATGCAGTAAATCTGGTCGGCACAAAACATGGAATATTGTTGAAAAAGCGGACTTGTTCTAAAATTTGCGTAAGGACCTCGATAATTTGCAAACATACGCAGAACGCGTTTTTGCAAGATTAATAACTTAGTGTAATTGTATTTGTTTGTTGTGCCCCATACCAATTTCCGGTAACAAAGTTTCGAGAAAACAGGGGTGTTGTATAGCTGTTTTTTTATCCACAGTGGAATCAGATGTGCTATTCTATATATGATACCTATATTCCTAGAGAGTTCACCACATAGATAAGAAATGTTCTTATTCCAAAATAATTCTTCCTGAAACCAGACGCCCAGAAACTTCTTTTCCCTTACTCGATTAATCACAGAGCCATTGCAGATGATATGAATTTCTTTTTCGACTGTTTTATTAAATGGCTTATATAAGATGCATGTAATCTTATCTGCATTTAGCTGCAACATGTTTTCTTCTAACCACTCCGATAACAAATTTCAGTAGCTATTTACGCTACACTCTAGGAGGTTAATGTCCTGAAAAGCAAAAAATAGGATGTTGTCGTCTGCATAAATTATTACTTCTTGAGCGCCTTGTATGTTTACAATACCATTGATGCATAACAAGAAAAGCAAAGGATCTAGCTTCGAACCTTGCGGGACACCTTTCTGCAGCTGCGTTGTATTCCCTGCTTCCCTGCATGCTTCCAAAGAACGGTGTCTTTTCAACGAATCAGGACGAAACAATCTTTGCCCCGCTGGCAGGTATCGCGTTACGGTCGTATATCATGCACAAAATACCGGCAGAAAGTCCGGCCACGCTGCACAGCCAAAAAAACGGCAGGATGAGAGCGACCCATACGCCTCCAAGCGTGGCGCCTGCACGGCGCTTGATTAATAGAAAAAGCCGCGTCTCCATTCGAGCGGTGCGATGTTGCCAGTGTACGAGTGATGATGATTATTATTACTACTAATGCGCTTTACGGCGGCTAGAGCAACAGTGGCCAAATAACGCCACGATACTTTCTGGCGAGTAAGTTACAGAGTAACTGTGATGGGTATGGAGGCATTTCTTCATTCCTCATGTGCAGCGTACGCGTACGAAGAGGGAGTGGCGCTTCTTAATGCCGCTGGCGATGTTAGCCTGGCCCATGCAGCTGTCACGCTACTCCAGGCGACAGTGGTAACGGATGGAGTGGTATACGCACGCGAATCGAGCACACGCGCAACGTGTAGTTATGCGCACACAGTCGAGTGCGCATACCGCACGCATTATCGGAGAAGTGCTGTTATTCCAGACAACGCTTCAATATCCGCCGGCGCAAGGCAAACAGCAGCAGCTGGCGCCCTGGCTCGCGTAGGCGGTGCGAATGCGCGAGACTTGGCGCGATGAGGCGACCCTGTTGTGCCAAGCGGGCGTCGAGCTCGTCAGCTGCGGGTTTGTCCTGCCGCCACTGCCGCGATTACGCAACGCGCGCCTTCGGCCGCCCACGGTTCCGATAGACGAAGGGCCTCATTCGAGGCGGATGACGGGCCGTTCCGGGGGGCTCATCGCGGAGACAAAGGGCCGCTATTTGCGGACCCGGCGCGCGGGTGGGCGGATGTGATAGATTCGCCGAACGGCGGCGCTGTGGGCCTACCCGCCGTTTTCATGGCCCGGATCGAGGATTCAGCGCCAGAAACCTTTTATTCAGCGACTGAGAAACTTGGGTTATAAATGGGACTCTCGGCCAAAAGTAAACAGGGGTTGCTTCTCAGCCGTACAGTGCATACACGCCACCCCTAACGACCTCGAAAGGTGAGCACAAGGGTTCTCCTTATCTTGCGCAGGTTTAGAGACTGAGGGGTGTCATATGTGCTCCGCTACACGGCCAAGGAACACTGCCTGGTTACTTTTGGCAAAGACGGTACGTGAACGCGCGTTGAAAACTGTATTTGGGGCAAACGACTATGCCGTCGTATGTCGTAGCCGAGAACACCTGCATTCGCCTGCTCTCCCATAACCGCGTTGCTCAAGCGAGCAAGGGCGGCCACGTGTGTATTCACGCGGCCAGGTGGGCCGGGCAGTGGAGTGGGGACTTTGAAACAGTGGGAATACGGCTTCAATAAGGTGGCAGCGCTGGCAGCAGTAATCATACACTGCAATGTTAAGAATGCCAATAAATAGTCCGCGTACAGAGAAGATATGCATGGACTTCCGAACGGTGCCCAGGCCCGAAGGAGCTGTACGGGGCCGCACGGTAGACCTCGGTCGAGCGAAAGAATAAAAATCGCCGATTTTTCGAGCCGCGCGCGAACCGCATTCCACGGATTCTGCTGCTCAGTAAGTGGACCGCTCGCTGATCGGCGGTCCGGATTTCGCTAGCGGCGGCGTTTGGGCAATGTCGGCAATAAGGACGCCCGATTACGCGCGGGCAGAACGAAGGCTCTGGAATGCGCATCGGCAGCGCGACAGTGCCATTTAGATGGGCCGGTTTTATTAGCCGTAACGTTTTCTTCTCACCCACTGGATGAGAGATCTGTGGCTACAGAAAGCCACACACTCTGACTTTGCAGCGGCAACGATTTCTCGAGAACGTCGCGGTGTCATACGCTGCTGGAAGTCACTGAAGCTGGACGACTGGGACAAACTATAGTGACTCGAGGGTCATCTGCTGCAGGTGACGCACGAGCGCAGGTAGTGGCGGTAATTTTCACCTTTGTAGATTCACTCTTTGTAAGCACGCGTAAATAACAGAAAGCAAAGCGAGTAAAATCAAAAACCTATTCACACTGAATAATTTTGCTGTCAGGATTTCGCACTCTTATGTGAGTAGAGAATATAGGCCTTCTCACCTTTCGACCAAGGAAAAAGAAAAAGGACGTGAAAGCCAACGTTAAGAGGTGTGCGAGCTTGTTTTTCGGCCGCGTATGACACCCCCTTTCATTTTTTAACCAAGCCTGGCATCCACATAGTGCCGGCTCGCGGGCTGCGGCACTATTTCCACCACTGCTTATTTTATTTTTTTTTTGAGCTGCAAAATTTGGAGGTATAATAAATTAGTCACCTGGAGGCGCGCGAATATGGACTCATTAGCTTCAGGAAGTCATTTTCCTGTAGAAGTCGTTTCACAAAGACGCATTTATAAAAGGGACCCCCCCCCCCCCCCCCTCAAAAACAAACAAAAATAAAACGCCGTACAAGGCGGCTAACTCGGCAGGGCGGGCTGAACGAGAAGGTTTCGCCCCGATTACGCGCCCAGCCCGCCTACGCTGCGTGGATTAATATGGAGGCGAGATGAGCGATGACGTGCAGCAAAAATAATGGGTCCTAGCACGGCGCGGCGTATATAAATAATCCTGTGAAATATGCAAAGCTGCGGCACACGGTGTGCCCGCTGATATAAGGCCACCTTGAGACGGAAATTCGGCTTCGCGGAAGCTCTTGTTCCGGCGCGAATAATTCCTTCGATGTCTCAACTTTCGCCCCTGAAGGGCGCCGGTAGAGCAACCATCGAGGGTACTGCTTGCCTGTCGACGCCGATTCTGGACAGCCTGGAAGGCTCGCGATCTGTTCTCAATTTTTTGCAGTGGTGGAAATTAGAAAAGATATTGTGAACTCTACAGGCTTGCGTTGCAAATGTATGTGCGCATTCTCGACCTGCGTACTGCCTAGTCCGCAGAGCCTTTGTTAAAACACACCTTCTGTAAATGTACAAATCAATTAATCAATCAATCAATCAATCAATAGATCGATCGATCGATCAGTGCCGAGAGGCGAAATTCTAGAGGCCTGAGTACCGTGCGATGTCGGTGCACGTTAAAGAGCCCCAGGTACATGGTCGAAATTATCCGGAGCTTACCCCGCACAACGGCGTCCCTAATAGCCTGAGCCACTTTGGGACGTTAAAACCCTCGTGAACAACCTCCTTCTAGATGCATGCCTTCGCCGCTCACTGGTTCTAAAAATGATTTCCGCTTAGTGAGGCCACTCCTGTAACTGCGGTATTCACTTCGACAGAAACCAGGCTTCGCTCTGGCCACGTTGGAATGCGTGCGAACGCAACTCTGTCGAGTGCGTGCAAACTCAGCTCAATGGTTTCTATTACGAACAGACCAAAGGAAGACACGAATTAAAGCTGGTGATCCTCAATACATGTGTTAAAGTATAACTAAGTGGACTCTAGAACAAATTAAATTTCACTCCAGGCTATATTCACAGCGTGCCTGTCGGTAAAAAACCGCGACGTTTAACTCTAGACTGCCGTTTTCACGCGCGCTCACCATGCGCGGTGCACGCGGATTAAATGCGCCAAGAGCGCTGCACGGGACTTTCAGTGAGACCAGCCCCTGCCAGCAGACAAGACATCTGTTGAAGTGCAGCGAGTGTGTGTACCACTGCTGTTGCTTTCTTCTTGAAACGTTTAGGTTTTGTGCCTTTAGCCGAAGGTGGCGGACCGTCATAGTTGTCTTGCGTGCAACGATACACTTCCTGACAATGACATGTTTGCAGCGTGCTCAGAATGAAGCTATGGATACCACCTCGGCTCCTGCTCGGGAGTTATAAAATCTGCGTTTAAAGGCAAGAATGAGGCCAAAAAGTGAAAAGAACTGGAAGTGTCAAACGTGCCTCATTTCGGCCGCTAGAAATGCTAAGGGCGCACAAAAACAGAAACAGGACGAAACATTGAGCTATGAAAAAGCGCTGCTGAAGGTAAATTGTGTGATGACAGAACTCTGATATTAAAAACAAGGTAGAGACGCCCTTGCAGATTGAGATCATAGTTGACAAAATGGAGCAGTCAGTTCAGCATGTATCAGACTGCTACGATGACGTGCTCGTAGAAATGAGACGACAGTCAAATGACACTGCTGCTCTTAGGAAAAAGAGTCGAAAAGAATTGAGAGCGGCAATGTTGACCAGTAAGTCCAGATATCACGACAACAGGTGAACAGCTTGGAATAGTACCGCGGGACAGAAATTCATGGTTTGCCGTCAAGTGAGAATGAAAATTTACTCCATAAATTCAATGACCTGGCTAAAGAAATGGATCTTGCTGAACTGACCAACGCTGATGTTGAAGGCCTGCATAGGCTACCGAAAAAAAATCGTAAAAAAAAAAAAAACCTGCAGTGCTTGTTCGCTTTGTACCACGCGTCATGCGAGACCACTGGATGACAAATCAGAGAGTTCTGCGGATAGTAATTCCGAAGCGCTCTTTCTGGACAGTCTCACAGCAGAAAATATGAGTCTGCTCTGGGCTATGAAGGGAAGAACAAATTAAAAACGCTATCAGTACGCCTGTTAAAGGTGCGGCAAGTTGTTTGTGCGCAAGGCCTCAGGCGCACGGACTATCCGCATTCAGTGCGACGGCGACCTCGATATGATAGTATGACTCGTTGCTCTACATGTCACCTGTTTATTCTTTTCCTACCGCGCACTGATGGCTAGCCTTTAAGAAAACATGTATCACGATAGCATGTCATTTAACTCTATTCTGCGCAGTCCTTCTTTTAACCCTAATCAGAGTATCCATTTTTCAAGTGAAGATTAGAAGCTTGAAGAGAAAACAATTTGACACAGCTTTAGATTTACTGGATCACAGGTTTTATCTGCTTGCATTTATGGAGACATGGTTATCAAGTGATCGTGATACTGTTAACATCAACGGATAACAGTCTAAATGTGTTTACCGAATGTACCGGAGAGGTTGCGGAATTTCACTCTACCAAAAGAAAAATCCCCATTATGATGGTGAATCATCACCTGAATTATCACAAATAACCGTGCAACATGAGTCACTGACCATCAAATGTTATGGGTCTGTAATTTCTACAGTTTATTGCCCGCCTTCGGGCAGCCTTATTGACTTCATTCAATTCACCAGCAGTCGACTGGAATACGCGTCTGTGTTATGTTTTCCGGTTGTGCTGATTGGTGACTTTAATATAATATCAGTGTGGCAATGCCAAGTCCACACACACTACATATCCTTGGTGTCACCGAATCATCCCACTGTACCAACGTTATCCATTTACCAACGAGAATAACACCGCGAAGTGAAACGCTGATCGATTTTTGTGTCACCAACCATTCTCAGAACAATGTTCTCTCAGGCATTCTTACGCTTTATTTGAGTGATCACTTGCCGATATTTAGTTTTTTTTTCATTCCTACTAAAGAAACAAGCGCAGCTATGATGATCTTCCTGCTTTTTGTCCGAAATTTAATCCAAACATCACAGCTGCTTTTCGAGCATTGATAGAAGCAGCGAATGGAAGCATGTAATAACGAAAAAAATCCGAGCTTGTCTTGAAATATCTCTCTGCGCACAATTACAGACAGCTACGATAAAGCATTCCCTTTGGTTTGGCTCAGAAAACACCAAAAATGCAGGAAGCCATGGGTCACTCATGAGTTATACATAAGGATCACGGAAAGAGACAAATTATTATCATAATCATCACCATCATCAGCCTGACTACTCCCACTGCAGGGAAAAGGCCTTTCCCATGTCTCTCCAATTAACCCTGTCCTTCGCCAGCTGCGGCCACCGTATCCCCGCACACTTCTTAATCTCATCCGCCCACCTAACTTTCTGCCACCCGCTGCTACGCTTGCCTTCTCTTGGAATCGACTCCATTGCCCTTAAGGACCAGCGGTTATCTTGCCTTCGCAAGACATTAACCCGCGTTTGTTCCCTCACCCACTCAGCCCGCTTGCGACCTCTTAACGTAACACCTGTCATTTTTCTTACCATAGCTCGCTGCGTTGTACTTAACTTAAGCTGAACCCTTTTCGTTAGCCTTTACGTTTCTGCCCCATAAATGAGTACACATTTATTCACTCGATAAATATTGGCAAATTATCGAAGTACAAGGAAGTTCGAAATAAGTTAAACATCGATTTTAAGAAAGCCAAGACTGAGTTTTATGAAAGCTCATGTCAATATCTAATAATCCTCCGAAAATCTTGAACCAAGTCAGAAACCTTATGGGGAACCCAAGGAAACGATTCCTAACATACTAACATTTAAAGGTACTGAGTACTGTAATACTTCTCTAGCAGAAAAAATCAATTACCATTTTTTGACTGCTGGTGCACCTACTATTGTTGTGGCACTGGACGAGGAATACAAAATACATATGTGCCGAAAGCCCGAACTCGATTTTTCTGGACCCTTGTACGGAAGTTTAAATTGTTTCCTTCCTCACGTCCTTCAAAAAAAGCACAGCACCTGGGGATGATGACTTCAAATCTGAGCCCATCATAGCTGTCGCCGATATTTCATGTGCTCCACTGCAGGATATTCGTAATGAGGTTTTGATTAGCGGTAATTTCCCCGATGGCATGAAGATAGCCAAAGTAGTAGTTGTACATAAAGGAGGCCGGCGTGATGGTGTAAATAACGACCCTCCCATGTCTATCTTGCCTGTGGTCTCAAAAACTTTAGAGCACCGCCTGGAAATTAATTAGGTTCCTTGAAGATAAGAAAGTCTCTGCTGAAGATAAATGCGGTTTCCGTGCAAAAAAGATCCACTGAAATGGCATTACTTAGTGCTAAAGAAAAACTGCTGAATAATTTTGAGAATAAACTATTCACTATCGGATGGTTTTTTAGATTTTAGGAAGGACTTCGATTCAATTAAGTATCATGTTCTGTTCCAGAAATTCCCGTTTTATGGCAATCAAGGCGTACGCTCAGGTTGATCCGCATCTATTTATCTGGAAGGTTGCTATATACATGTGTCAATGGTTTTCACTCCCAGATAAAAGAGATAACATATGTCGTTCCACGGGGCTCCATTTTGAGACTTTTGTTTGTACTATCTACATTAATGATATTGTCCATATTCCACACACCCCAGACATTATTATCTACGCTGATGACCCCAGTTTGTTTGTTTTTTTCTTTTCGGGCAATAACTTGGGCGATCTTGCATGCCGGGCTAATACATGGTTGAATGAATTACTGTCTTGGCTGAGTGTAAATCAACTACAATTAAATGTTAGTAAAACAAAATATGTCATCTTTAAACCAGGAAATAAACCTGATGACGCATTGATCAATATCAAATTTAACGAGTCTGTAATATACAGGGTATCTACTTTTAAATTTTGGGGTGTTCGCTTCTAGGAGCATTTGAGATGAACGCCTCAAATAAATAAGATACACGCGAGTGTATCTAGATCTGTTGGTATGCTGCACAAAATTGGTACCTAATCCCTGTCTGATTAAAACGTCAGTTCAGTCTTACCTAAACTACCGCTTACTAATCGGGAGTTCTACTACGAAGTTCAACATTGACAGATAGGTTGTTCTCCAAAAACGAGCCATGCGGTGCATTGAGAACCTTGCGCGGTTGGAACACACGGCTCAGGCCCAGGTAACTTTAAGTACATAACGTGCTTAAAGTTAACATGTTATACGATCTAAAACTTGCAACGCATATCAGAAATTAAATTATACGAGATCCATTTTGACTATCCGACTTGCGCCTGCCCAGTAATACACGGTATGACATGAGACAGAGCTTCTTCAAAGTACCCGCCACAACGAGTTATGGTGCCCAAGCATTGGTGCATTTAATCCGTAACTTTCTGAACACCCACCCATCTTTCCTTGGTATCTTGCAGCAG
Organism: Amblyomma mixtum; assembly: GCF_055824585.1. NCBI lineage: Eukaryota > Metazoa > Arthropoda > Arachnida > Ixodida > Ixodidae > Amblyomma > Amblyomma mixtum. The sequence goes on from NC_143014.1 coordinate 172,956,641, forward strand.
TGCAGTACGACTGGGAGCTTTAGAAAGACCTTCAAAACTTTCATGACCTTATTCAGTGCCATGAGTATCTTCTATTTCTTCTTTCATGCAAAAAGTGCATACGTGTTCGAAAACATGCCAAATTGTGTTGTTCGTGTTTTTATTACTGTTTATTTTTATTAGCATTTGTATAATAATCTATTCCATCACTCGTACTTGCTGACCAGTGTATGGGCGACAGGGCCCTCGTCAGGCAGAGAGCATCTGCCTTTTGCCCTACTATCCAAGACCGAATTGCGTCTGAAAAAAAAAAAATGTTCCGAATAAATAAAATAAAGAAAATAAAGACGCCCAACACAAATATGCGTATTTCAGTATCGATGGCATCTCATTGTTGTCGAAATTCCGCCAGACAAAGTGGAAAGAAAGCAAATGAAACTACGAATATTGGTGACTGGCTCCCTGCCAAGCCCTTGACCGCACGCTTTTCATATCCAGCAATTCTAGATAAAGAATATGAAAACGAAACATAACTCGGTCATTGTTCCCTTTCTCGTCTCGTATCATTTCTTGAAACGCGAACTAATTCTAAAGCACGAATAAGTTTACAAAAGAGAAATAAATCAGTGATCATGTAACAACGTCAGGGTCACATTTTTGGAGGGCACAGAATCTCTGCTGACGAAGACCTCCGCACGTTTCTGGTTGCGCAGAATAAAAGTAAAGGAGACCTCAGCGGTTCAATGAGACACGATAGAAGTGCTTTCAAAACATACTGTGAAAAGGAAGTTAGTTTTTACTTCATATTTCGCATTCAACATTTTGATATTACTGCAGACTTTTCTTCTCGCACAAAAGGCGGTCCAATGCGATTAGAGTAGCCGTCCTAATTTCCGTGATCTTACGTGCGAGTGCAGTTGGACCGGTTAGGACAACGCTACGTCTTCTGTTTATTTCCCTTACCCTACCATGGGGAGGCCCAGATTGAACCGGGGCAGTCAAGCTAGGAAAAACTAGGCAATATAATGCCAGATCTTCGATAAGAACAGGATGCGCTGTCGGATATAGCGCAAGCCGCGACCCTATTTGCTTACAACGAACGTTTCTGTCACCCGAAAATGGATAATCGCGCGTTTTAAGATGCTCCAAATTTATTAATGACGGCGCAGTCCGCAATCTGATGATAGCTGGAGTAAATAAGAATAAAACAAAAATCGAGCGTTTGCAACCTTGTAACAAGTTCGGACACTGGACTGTCTGGTTTGCCCAACCACGCCGGGCCACGAAACTTGCCTGAGGCGCAGTAGACGCAATTGCGCCAGCGTACAAGAACGGCAACGCATGCGGCGATGGAGCCGTGCTGGCCACAACCGCGGCACTTCCAGATAGGCACGCACCTTTCCAAAGCAGACGGCGGCCCGTTGCTACTCCGCAGGAGAGGCCGGCGCCGCCGCGCCAGCCTGTACGCCGGCGCTGCTGTCGATGCATGGGGCGACGGCCGCTGGGCTCAGGGCTCCAGGCGGGCGTCCGACGCCTCCGGGCCGCAGCCTCCGGGCGCGCCGCAGCCATCAAGACGCCGCAGCGTCATGGCCCCCGGTCCTGCGTCAGAGAATAATACGAGCGCGCGGGTCAGCGCCAACCCTCCGCTCAGCGATTCGAGCAAAGCGATCTGAACTCCGCGAAGGGAGGAGAGCCGGCGTCATGTCGAGGCCTATTGCAAAATCGTACGCCGCTCGTTCAACGCAGAACAAGCACGCATCCTTCGAAAATGTTTTGAACTGACGTTCTCCCCACTCCACTAATGATCTGCAATTTCGGACGGCGTGCCACAGCTGACAGTCTCAAGTGTCCGGAAATCGGGACAGATACAGAATGCACACTACACTCATGTAATGATGCCGTTGCATTCCCCTATTTCCCATACCTTCCCCCCTTCCTTCTGGAGTGCTCGGTTTCATTTGGAGTACGTGTAAGCGTTTCTTTTTCACGAGACCTTAAAGTCAACAGGTCTCCAATAAAGTTGTTTTCATCCCTCTCTTTCGTTAATGGGCGCAACTTCGCGGAGCCTGGAGACACATACCCCAAAAGTGGTCCAGGTTAAAAGTAGTCATCGTTCTGCGTCGCGATCGGTAAGCTATCATCACCCTCTGGGCCGAATTTCTAGTAATGTTCGGTGTTTACCGGAACTAGCATTCACCACGCCCCACAGCTCTGCTCCCTTTCCACAAATAAATAGTGTGCATCATCCCGCAGTGTGTGTGTCACGCTTCTAAACCAGCTTGTTACACCACGAAGTCAGGGGCGCATTTGAAGTGGCGGCTAGCCCCCCCCCCCCCCCCCCCCTTCCCCAAAGCGAGAAGTTTTCTGTGGGAAAACGGCATCGATCAATATTTTTTGGAGCATAAAATGTTGAAGAAATACGTCGTGCAAACTGGACCGTCCGTTCAAAGAAAAAGCAGCGACGATCGGGGCTAGTACTTAACCTTCCGACAAAAAAAAAAAAAAAAAAAAGGCGGAGGAAAAGACAGACTACGAATAGGATGAGTGCTTAATTACTTTTAACTGCTTAATTTCAAGCACGGGAATGGCTTTAAGTATCCCTGTGGGGTGGGGGGGCTCACACACAGTGATAATTTATGCCTGCTATCACGTGGCCAGAGTGCTGAGAATGCGTTCTTTGTTCATTTGGCTGCTTCATTTCAGTTACCCGAGTCCCCTCTTGGTCAGAGCTATCGACGCGGCGTTCACGTATTCGTACTCATTCCTTGTCTTCGTAGAGACGGCTTCTTTATGTATCATGCTTTCCTGTTTTTTTTTAATTATTTTGCGATTCTGCTTTGTTGTCCGTCCCAACAGTTGCCCATAAATTTGGCCTGAACTAAGTCCTTCATCGCTGTCTCTGCTGCCTTGCAGGCGACCACATGACCCTATGGAAACATCTCGAACATACAAACTATTCCGCACTCATTTGTTGACACATGCACAATGCTGTAGATACTTTGTCGTTGCTTTGCTTTTTCCTGCTTCCTGAACACCCCAAATGTTCTGATAAGACTGGCATTCGCCGACACTTATCTCACTTGAGTCAGTAAAGATGTTCATGGTTCGTTTTCTATTTCGTTGCTCTGCAGACAAAGTTAGGATTGCACAATTTTTGGAATCAGTAAAGCCTCCCCACTTTTGAAAAGAGAGTGTTTTCAGTCTTGCTGCGCGTGCTATTTTGATCAGTGAAGACATGTTGAAAGGCAGGAGGGGTAAGGGGTGTGCGAAGTTGCAGCAGTCGTAAGCGAGTATAGTGTGAAAAGTAAGCGAATGCGCGTTTTCCTTAATCGCATTAATTTCCATCTTCATTCGTGTCGAAGAAAGATGAGGTCGTATTCGGGGAAGGACAGTTCTTAAAAATGAGTGTCTATCTGAAATAGAATGGATGCTAATAACAGTGACCACCTCCACCTTTCTCGACATCAATGCTCCACACACGCATTCGCACTCCAGGAATGCTCTGCCTAGATTAAAATTACAAAAAAAAACTGCGTCACTCATTGATGCACAAAAAGAACGTCTATTGCGCAGAAAAAAAAAAACGAAAATGAGCCCTCATCGCGCCTAATGGCGCAGCCGAAAGGGCAAACTTCACAACAAGGCTCCGGCCTTTCCTGACGGGCGCACGTGCTAAGCGCCGGCCTCGATGATCCTTTTAGTTATTGCTTTTTGTTTTCGGGCCCGCTCGAACATCAGTCGCATTATCTACAGTGCTTCATGATACATCAGCCACCGACGCTATAGCACAGCACGTCGCAATCCTTCGCCACATCTGGGTGCAATTAGTTTAGTGTACGCACGCGCGGCGCGCGCGTAGATGCGCAATTAAATGGGTTCGTTGCCAGGTTTACTGAGGGGTGTGTCGGAAAGCGCGCTAATTGCGAGCATTTTTCAAAGCGAAGCAATCTTGAAGAATGGACTGCCTTAATTTCTACACTCTTAAGCGCCTATGTATGCTTTAAGGCGAAAACAGAACAAGCAGCACAAATCCTATCCAGGCACTTTAGCCTAAACGTGTTCTCTAACGGCCATAATTAAAAGGTTCATTCATATCCCGGCGGGAACCATTCCCGCTGCTCATGATCGCCTGGCCGCGTAAATTCGCCTCCTAAGACAATGTCGGCGTAGCCACAGACGGCTTCATTCAAGCAATCCGGGCAGCTAGAGGGCGAACGCGACGCGTAATTCAGCAACGGTTTGTTTTCTTTGAGGCGGGATGCATTTTAATCCGTAGAACGTCCAGTAGGGAATCTATGGGTACGAGTTTTCCGTAAATAAATCTCGACGCACCGTCACATATGTACTAGTAAATGCGTCTACAACTAAAGCCCGCTGGTAATTCTCTGCTTTTTCGACTTACCAACGTGGCGTTTTCGAAACCCTGATTCGAACTTTAGAATTCAAGACGACGCAGGCAAAACGAATACCAATAATACGAACAAGAAAGAAAGGTGTAGGAGGACGCAGATAAAATAACTAAAAGCTACAGAGCGAAGAACCAGGCGCCAACATAAAAGTTGAATGCTACGATTTGGCCCGCTCCCGCTCCGCACTCCATCGACAAATAATTTTCTCTTTTTTTTTGCCAAAAAACAAGCGCTACAATCGAATCGGAGACCGACATGAATCAGCGCACACATAAAAAAAAAACTATAGAAACGATAAAGGAGAATCTCCTCAGCGGAAACAGCCGGGCGTCGTGTGGCGTCTTGTTGCTTCCGATATACGATTCCGTTTCGCCTTCAAAAGAACGCGTGCACGCTAAGTCGATCGCAAAAAAAAAAAAAAAAAATGTGACGCGAGCGAGATCGGCCAGCGCGAAAGCTGCTTCTCCTCCGTATCTCGTGTTTATCTCGGGAAGAGTTCTTTATGACTCCTTTTCCTCAGACTTTTCTGCCCCACCACTCCCCTTCTTTCCTTTCATTCTTTCCATTTTTTCGTGCGCTTCGCCAGCCGACAGCGAGGGGCAGGCGCTCATCTGTGCAGTGGGCGGCTACTGCGCGTCGAGACCAAAGCCGTTTCTCGAGTCTCAAATCTCGCCCAGCTGCAGCCGCGGCAGAGGCGCCCAACCTGTCAGCGGCTCAGCGGTGCGCACAAATTTATGCCTGCCAGGGCGAAGCGCGCGCGCGGATGTGCGCAGTGTGCGCGCCGAAATTTGGAGGTGTGTCTTACGTTTGCGAGCCATCGCCGTCGCCGTCGTCTCCGATTACGTTCCGCCGTCTCTTGGTTCTTCATTTTGTGTGCGGGCACGTGTGCGCACTGCTCTGTCCAACTTAGCCAAATGAATGCAGCAGGGCGTGCTGCCGGATGACGGGCGGGGAGAGAGGGGCTGAAGTGTGAGTTTGTGACAGCGCCGACAAAAATTTTGCGAATCTTACTCGGACGGCGCGCCGGTGCACGGTCGGTAGAGAGGCGCAAGTTGCGACCCATCGTAGGCAGGGAGATCTTTCATTCCTTTCCTTGTTAATCAGGAGAACCAGAGAAGAGATGGAACTATTGTTCTTATTCGCGGCTTCAAAATAAGTAACTCTTGAAGCAGCTTGAAAAATTCTCGGCTCAGCCGAGACCGTGTGCGCAGTCCGCGGCATATACGTCGGAGTTTATGAGGAACAAGAACTTGAACTGCTTTCTGCCTCCCGGAAAGAAGCGTCGGGACATGTCACCGCGCGAAAAAGAGAGAGAGAAGAGGAAAGAGCGAACGCGACGGCGAAAAGCGCATAGCTTGGGATTGCTTGGCTCCATCTTGCGTCGCTCAAGTCCGGCGTAGAAGGGCGAGCGAATTTCAGAGAGTGGGTCGCACTGGAACATCGCGAATGAGCCAACGTATACATAGTTCTACCGGGACTCGCCGCATCTCTGACGTCGCCTAACTTGCGCCGCTCATCTTATCGCACATCCGTGTGCGCGCGAATGCTAATAACAACGCGACGCGCAGTTCCGCAAATGAGTCCGAGAAAAATATCCAAAAATAAAACTTTGAACACTTTTGACAGTGTTTCCATGGCTTTGACTTACAAGATGCAATCTTGCAGTCTTTTTGCCTCGGTCATGTGGCTTGATATGCTCCTCTTAAAAACGGGTTCCCCTGCCTCTTCTCGAAATAAAAGTTGTTAGTTCAGCGCTCCGTCCTGTCATCCTCCTTTTTCTTGTGTTCCGTTCATTCTTAGATGTAATCGCGTTGAAAGATCGATCCGACTTTCATCGTGTCAGGTATGCATGGGCCCAGCAAGGCGACAGCAGGAACGTTTCTAGGATCTATAGGTAGAAATGACGATGCGTGGAATTCCGTTACCTTATCACGCATGAACATAGTTCAGTGCGGACACCCGTCTTAACGTATGGACGACCAGTCGTAGCGCACATCCCATTTTCAAGGGTAGTAGCTGGATAGGGCTAGTGTGTGTGTGTGCTTGTGCGTGCGTGCGTGCGCGCGTTGCTCACATGGACACGGTCAGCGCGCACGTTTCGTTCGTTCAAAACACGGTTGGGAGTGCTGTAATACATTAGCGTATTAGCGCAGTCAAGAGAGAGAGAGAGAGAGAGAGAGAGAGTGTGTGTGTGTGTGTGTGTGTGTGTGTGTGTGTGTGTGTGTGTGTGTGTGTGTGTGTGTGTGTGTGTGTGTGTGTGTGTGTGTGTGTGTGTGTGTGTGTGTGTGTGTGTGTGTGTGTGTGTGCGTGTGTGTGTGTGTGTGTGTGTGTGTGTGTGTTTTTTTGCCGTATTTCGCGGGCTTTCTTTAAATGCCGAGAAAAAGGACCACGTAGAAGGTACGCTGCTACAAAAGCTGGATCGATTCTTTCTAAGCTCCCTCTACAAATGTAAGAAACGCACTAAAGTGAACATTACAAAAGTTGCATACTTAATACTAGCTAATTAACTAAGGGGAATTTTAAAAACACTCTGAGGAGCGCCACACGTCGGCAAACAGCATGTCATTGGTTTCACCCCGCTCCGCTTCGGTACGGCACTTTTTTTAACCCTTCGTTCAAGTTATGTGCAACACCCTGTATACTATGTCACCTCGGAAGCGCTGAAATTTCACATGGATACAGGGAAACAGCACTAACGAGCACTAACTTCCAACTGATTTATTAAGCGAAACCCAAACAGAAAATCAGGCGTCATCGTCGGCGTTTTGTGCGAGAAATGGGCTGGGGCAGCACTAGGTGGCAGTTGGGCCACCTAGGTCACGTGACAATGTGACGTCATCACAACCTGCCTACAGGATTGTGAGCAAACTGCCCGCCGTGGCAGGTCGCAGTTTAATGACTGGTCGCGACAGGCTGCTGAGGTGAGCAACCTGGGTTGCACAAGCCCTACCGGTGGCAACACCTGCCATCGCAGGTGCATCGATGTGCAACGCAGTGGTGCACCGCTGCGACGGGAGTGGTAAGAGGACTCCCAGGAATCCATGAATGTAAAGTCGAGGATTACCAATTCCACATATATGGGAATTAACCCATTGCTCCATCGCGTCATAATTGCCCCCTCCAGTTTTATGCCCGTCTTCAAGCACTATAATGACAGCATTAGCAAGAAAACGAAGTAACAGATTACTAGGCCATACTATGGACCGAGAGCTCTTTTCTTGACAATGAGATCGACGGTGAACTGACGCAGTTACTCCCGAGTAATGCTATTATTTGTGCTTCAATGATTTCTTGTGTCCTGCCTATCAGTGTGAAATTTCAGCGCTTCCGAAATGACATCACATTTTTCCATGGCTCTTGCCTCGTGGTCAGCCCCGCGCTGCAATGCTAGCCTGGCTACTTGTAAGGCTTAAACCTCAGCACACGGCTGTAAAGTCCTTAGCATGTGCCTTGTCTCGAGAGCGTCCCGCAGTGACTCGACGTCGAACTGTCAGTATACCTTTTCATCGCTCTACCGATCCCTCCTTTCTTCCCACCTTACGATGCAGCTAAGGTATCCCCATTTAGGGGAAACAGTGAACGTGTTTTGTTTTTCCTCTAACAAAAATATCCATCCACCTTGGCGCTCCTTGGCCAAAGATGCCCTTGCACCATAAAAGCCCGTTATCAGCAGCAGCATAACGACCACGGACGCACGCACATACTGGCGGCGTTAAACAGTCCTGGTAGCACCTGAAGAAAACTTACTCGTGCGCCCTTGAATTGGGGGTTCCGTGTCGTCAAACTGAGAAACAGAGCCGCACGTGTTTATCGGAGCGGTTTTGCACGGCTGTGCTTCGCGGCGCTGCCTGATGAAGAGGGTCACGTGCGAGCGGCACGCATCCGAACCCCCCCCCCTCTCCGGGCTCCTGTTTCGCGACGCAAGACCTCCACGTCCAGCATTCCCGACGCATGGCTGCTGCTCACGTAGGCCGCCTTTGCTCACCCGGCAACCTCCTCCCCTACCCGCGCCTTTTCCTCTTCAGTGGCGACTGAGAAACTCGATTTCCAATCGGCGTATAATGCATTTTGTATGCAGAGGGCCTTCACTGCCGCTATCAAAGGCTGCTCGTCGTCTTTCTCTGGTACGCAGCGGGACTCAGGTTCTCGGAGAGAAGGACTGCGGAGGAGAGGACTTCGTCGCCGTCGGCCCTTTTGTGCTACGGGCGGCAGGCGCGCGATCGCCGTACGCATGTATGTCGCGCGCCCGGTCTCACTCTATCTCTCGGCTGCCGCTTGTTACGCAAAGTGCGCGGAGATGGCCGCTTCGTGATTTTCCCTAATGTCATAACAGGAGCTGCCGGACCGCTCTTTGCGTTCTCAAAGGCTCTCGGCTGCACCGTCTTTATTTTTGAATGAAGCAATGGAATATCGTTCTTCTCCTGGCCAGCAGGCGGCATCGGCCTGCTTCTCGGCTACAGTCTAGCTGAAGAGCGATCGAGTCCTGTGTGCATTTCTTCCGTTTTTTTTTTTCCTTCTTTTTTATCGCGATGATACTCAAAACAAGTGCGCTTCTTTCATCGCAGGCGCACATCGCGTACCCCGGAACTTTGTTTACCCCTTTTTATGCTACATTTCAAACTGCCTTTTCAAGACCACGGTACTAGCCCCCTCCCCCCACTTTTTCTTTTCGTTGATACTCGCATCCTCTCCTCCACCTATTCTGCTGTTTGCGTCTCGCCCCCGGTAAAAAGGAAGTTTAGAGCAACGCGTCGAGGTGGCCGCAGCGTGCCGCTCTATACCGACGTGTATCGAATGGCGAAGGCGTCTCGACGCTGCTATTTGCGAGACCCAGCTGGACAAGCAACTGGGCCCGTCCGTTGCGTAATCGTATGCATCCAGGTCAAACCTGATTTCGAATGCGCTCCGCTCTTTTATTCGGCGCTGACCGAGCCGCTTGAGACCGGCTGTCTGGCAATCCTTCAGGGGCGCCAGCCGGGCGTCAAAAGGCGGCCGTCGGCGGGCGCGCGCTAGTTCGACCGCCGATAAGCGCGGCACTAGGGGGAGCTCGCTGTGCAAAAAGACAAAGGCAACAATCCCGAGCGCTTGCGAAAGCACGGAGCGCGAGACAACATGCGTTCTCTCTCGTCAATGTCTTCCCTCCTTTTTTTCCTCTCTTCTGTCTGCCCGCTTCATTGCGCCGTGTATTCACAGCAGTTTCAAAACCGTAATGCGCAGGGAAGCCCCAGGTTCCCTGCATCTGACGGCGGGCAATGACCGGCAGCCGCCTCCCCATCGCTATGGATGCGCGCCACGTGCTTCGATTCGGGCTCCGACGGTAGTCGCCCGAGGGACACTGCACGCGCTCTTCAGCGACACCGCAGGGGATCGAATAGGAGCGTCGGCATGCATCACCACACACGCTCTTGTCTTGTTCCTATCGCGAGTCGCTGCCGATGCGAGCATCCACCCAGCTCATTTCCGTGGCGTGGCTTAAAACTAAAAGACACGTAGCCCGCTCATCGCGCGGGTGCAACGTGGCTTCTTCACATTCTCCACCACGCGCGCGCGCCCGCGCAACCTTCGCGCTTCGCTCGCGATGGTTGCATACCCGCAAGAAGAAACACAATAACGGATGATGTTCACTGCTGGCGAATGAGGCAGAGACGCCTGTCTGCCTGTTAGATGTCGTAACAGGAGACCATGTTGCCGCGGCGGCTCGCTCCCCATGTATAACTAACTGTAGCAGATTAATAGGGCAGATCTTCACTCGTCTAATGGCCTCCATTATGTCCCCTCCATAATCACCGTGCGCTAAAGAGGTCGGTGCGTTTCTTTAACAACCGTAAAACGCAACGCACGTGTCTCGAGCAACGAAATAAACGATAACGGGTTCATATTTACGCAGTGGACCTGTCTGTCTTTTTTAGCATATATTTTACGATGCAAATACCCACTACCGGTTCATTTTCTTTGCATTAATAGTAAATAGTGGAAGAACATATACTTCAAAACAAAACATAAAAGTGCGTTGTCTACCGTTGCCGAACTGCGGACGCGAAAACGGTATTTCGAGAAATTAGCCTCGCATGCGAATATTTTTTTAATAGCGCGGAACAAAGGGGCGAAACCAAAAAAAAAAAAATGCGACACGAACGCTGACTCTCAACTAAATTCTTAATTTTCCATGTGGTTCCTCTCTGCTTTTTCACTATGAAAATAAAATATACCAACTCGCACAGCTTGTCATTTCCAATAATGATGAGCTATTATCAAATATTTAATTTTGAAGCGAATAAGCATAATAACCAGTGGTTGCAAATATATCGAGCATTCTCGAATAGTTCGCATGTCAGCCGAGATAGTCTGAATTAAAAAAGATATGCATTTTAGTGGAACAGAACGATAAAAAGAAATATTTTAACCACTATCATTTATCTTCTCCTTAATGCCTATATGGCATCACATAATGGGGCCTCGAGGGGAATCATGTAGCACGGGTTGAAGTCATACAAAACATAACTGTGCTCAGAGGAAAAGGTCTAATATGGCAAATTCCAAAAATTATAGGAAAAACCCAAACACATAATATAACACGACTTAATGCTGTCACGAATAATTGTAACATGCCCACCACGTTCTGCAAGTAGTGGTCCTCTCCGCGTCACAGTTCAGACGAAAAAAAAAAAAGAAAGAAAAGGACTGGTGCAATAGTTCCTCTTGGAGAGGCATGGGAATTCGTATTATTGCGAAACACTAGATGGCTCGCAAAACGGATGAACAGTGACAGCTTGGACTACAGCTCAAGTGAGGCATTTTTCCGAGATCCCTTCCACGCCCACTCCTGACACCTCAAGGTGCAGTTCCGACTGTGGAATGGTGCTTCAAACGTGGAATTCTCAGGAGACATAGTTCACTTAGCACTCGCACTTTGATTAAAGGGCAACTGCACCACTTTTTGAGAATTTCGCGATATTCAACAATTCAAATCTATATAGGTTGTAGGTAAAGCATGCCAAGTGTTTTTGCACTCGCATTTAAAATAGTGACATGATCGATTATTGAATTTTGTGCTTCTACTCAAAGCACCGGAGCAGCGCAGGGAAGTTCAGTGTGGCGTCACGGAAGGTATTATTTCAAATTACCGCTGCCGTCAGCCACACAATGCTGTGCCTCGTTGGGCGCTGCCAAACAACGCTCGGCGGACTCCGCCTTCGGTGGCGTTGGTTTTCTTTTCCTTGAAAGCAAGCATTTATGCATTGGAAATGTACCGATACCTTCGATGACGTCGTCATGCGCCCCCACTAGGCGTTGTGCGCTGCGGAGAAACTTGAATGCCGTCACGATTTTAATCGGCGATTACGTCACCATTTCAAATGCTAGCCCAAAAGGACTTCGCATGCTTTACCTGAAAGCTTCGCACATTCGACCCTCTTAAGCTCGTCGATTTCTAAAACTTATGCAGTTGCCCTTTAAGGCTATCACATTTTAGAAAATGCTGCGTAGAAATGCGTAGAAAATGCTGTATCGTCCCGCACAGTTCGTCGTGTCTCTGGCAAAGCAAGCACCTGTCGAGCAAGACAGGCATAGCGGCTTCGCCTTCGAAAAACAGAGAAGGGGAAGCGCATGCGTAGGTCGTTGCAGGAAAAGTAAATTTCCAATGGCACTTTCCTTCCCAGTGCAGCACCGTGTCGCTACAGCTACACTTCATGACGCGAACTGCACCCGCTGGAAGTGACACCGAACTTCCCTGCCTGACGCCCGTATGACTGCAACCCCTCTGCGACGGCAGGATTTAGGGTGCGTACTGGCGAAAAGGCGAAGAAAAAAACAAAACTGCCGTTAGAAAAGTGTGATGCAATGAATATATCGGGCCCAAGAGCGCTGTACAAGGAAAACGCATGCAAAACCACGCGAGCAAATCACAAAGTAGGGGTTATGCGCACGGTTGCGTGCCAGTCTCTAGTTTTCCTAAAATCCGCGCTTCTTTCGCGCAGCGTTTGCCGATCCTCCGGTTTCCAGCGGAAAATCTGAAAGCATTTATAGCAGTATATCAGTCATCCACTTTTTCTTCGGAAAAAAAAAAACCCTCCGTAAACTTTGAAGCGAACCGCGGGTGCCGCCGCCTGCCGGTCCACTGGAGGAGCGATGGTGCCGCACCTGTGGGTCAATCTCGCGTCGAATAGGAATTCATTCGCTGTTTAATTCCAGCTCGGAGGCAAGTAGCAATGCGCGCTCAAGCCTTGAAGTGCTCGAAAAAAAAAAAAAGGAATTCCCACTCCCGAGTAAACGTAGGAAAAATGGTATTGGACGTGCCGCTGCCGCTTTCCCATATTAAGTTGGGGTGGCCGATGAAATTGACGCACGCTGACGACAGCACGACAGCGACGTAGTGCGCAGCGCTTGCACGCAGAGCACGGCCGAAGGGAACCGTTCCTCTACAAGCGAATCATTCAAATGTCCCAATGCACTCCATTCTGGAACCACGGAACTGGCTTCTAAACTGGGTGGAAGAGCTCTATGCCTCTCAAACACAAGCCGACTCCTAAACCATCTCTCCGCAGTCAGTTTTCTTCTTTTCTTTTTTTTTCAACGCGTTTCGGAGTTTCTAAAACTGAGCGTGCGTGCGACGGCTGGCGGCGGCGCCAGCGGCAGACTGGCTTTTAAACAAGTGCTGCCATTATGCATGCGTTATGAATATTCATGGCACACACGGCCAGAGCGTGATTTGCCCTGACGAGACGCGCTTCGCGTCGTCGTCTTCGTATGCTAGGAAGGCCGCGCTCTCTGCACGCACGCACGCACGCACGCACGCCCGCACAACTGCAGCAGCAGCAGCACAGCCGAGCGGCGTAATCCCGCGGCCGCCGGAGCGTCGCCCGCCCATATCCCGGGCGCGATCAAATGATCTCGACCCACATAACTCGGCAGCCCGACGCAATGATCGCGCCGCTTCAACCACGCGGCGTCGTCGACAAGGGCAGCCGCCGAAAGCCAGAACGCACGCACGGCCCCCGCGAGAAGGCGAAGCGCGGTGCTACGGGCGAGTCGCACCGCGCACCCACACCGAGTGCGCGGGTCAGCGAACTTTTGTGGATTACGCGAGGTTTGCGAACTCCGCCTTTCGCTACCAGTGAACCGGGAAAAAAGAAAAAGAAAACGCCGCTGGATGGGGAGGCGCCTTCGTAATTCCTAACGGGCGTGTGCGCTAAATCTGGTCGGGAGGGAAGCGCGAGGAAAAACGAACCAGCGCAAACTTTTTTTTCTCTCTCTCTCTCTTTTGCCGCCACGCGCGCTCTCATGGTGGTGGGTCGTCGCGGGACGCCACCGCAGCGACGACGACTGCGGCGATGGCTGGCGTAACGCGCGTCGCTCGTTATCACTTGCACCCTACGCACAGTGACGCCGTCAGTCGGCCCAGCGCCGCGGCTGCTGCGCTTTACGGCGTCGAAGTGCGGGCGCACGGCTCTATCAGATGGCAGAACACGCAGGCTAAGCGGCCCAGCTAAATCGGGGAAAAAGAAAGGAAAAGGGGGGGGGGGGGGGGGGGGGGGCAGTCAAAAGAGTGGGAAGAATAGTGCGCACGCTGGCAGGAGGCGTCTCCTCGGGGGACACGAACCGCCGGAGCCATTCACCTGCGGCCCAGTGCCGCCGGGGACGGACCGGGGGACATTCGTTATCCGACGTTATCCGGCCAGAGTGCGCGCCGTCGGCCCACGCGGGTACGGCTCCCCGGGGGGCTCTGCCGCCGCACTGACGCAAGCGGCCGCCGCCGGACGCTATGGTCATCAAGGGGAACCTCGCGGCTCCAATGAATGGCCCGTTATCGCGGGGCTCAGTTTACCTCTACGGCTGCGGAGAAAGAAGTGGCTCGAATAAAGCGTTTACAATCATTTCAGGCTCGAACACGTCGTACACGCGGCGCACTCTTGTTTGCTTCGCCGCGGTCAAAGCCCCAGAGAGAAGGGAAAGAAGTTGACAATGGCAGGGTCGAACAGCGCGCGAAACTGTCCAGCCGCCGCGGGGTCAATTCAGCCGGCGCAGTGAAGGCACGTGACGCGCGCGGAGATGTATGCACGAGACATTTCCTAAATGGGTCCCTCTCCTCATGATGTACGGCGCCGGTGCACCGAAAAAGAAAACCATAGCTCGCAACAAGTCAGTTGGCTTGAGCACATCCTCTTTATGTTCGCGTTTCTCCGTTTTCGGAGGACACAACCAGAAGCGCCAGAATGAAACGGTCCTAGATGATGTCTTGCGATGACATTCGCCAGAAACCGTCAAATCGCATATTGCATTCAGCAAGCAAGACGGGGCGTCCTTCCTACTATGGACGGAGAACTAGGCGAACGTCTGGTCCGCTTCCTCTCGAAGCCTGTCCTCGTCCCACCTCGAGCGCCTAATAATTCCGTCACCTTCGGCCATGGCTGCTTAGAAACGGCGATTAGATAATTTATACAGGACAGAGCCTGGGCGGACGGGTTACTCGCCAGCCAACTGGTCGCCAAGAGTTGGCCTTCGTGCATGATCCCTCTCGCTGAACGCCGGTCGTTCCAGCTGAATTACAACCGCGCGGCTGAGCGTATACCAAGTTTTTGGAGGTTGCCGAGAAATTCGGAGTTTGGGGCGAACACACTTTGACCCATTTAAGGCTAATCTCTGCCCAACATGTTCGCGAGAACTCCAAGTATGAAATGCGTGGCTTATTTCAAGGCAATCAGCTGCTGCCCACCGTCCAGGGAAGGAGATATACGGATTTCCATACCTTTACTCCACGCAGGGATTACGCCAACCGGAGATGCGACGACGGTTCCCCGCTTATGCGCGCAGGAATCTCGAGGTCTCCAGAAACTGGACTTGGCCTCGGCGCATATGCGGAGCTGTGCGCCACCGCGGAGGTCGATAGCTGTACGGCAGCAACTTAGGAAAGCAGTTGGGGTTACTAGGTATGGTTTGCGCGACTATATAGTGTAGCAACCAAGGCGAAAGTTATTCTATAGTGAGCATCGTTAACGCCGAGAGTGACTGCACGAAAGTTGATTAACTGCTTTCTGTGCGCAGCCGGATACTTTGTGCTTCTGCTGCGCGCCGCGGCGACAGGCACTGCGGTCGCAGGAAACGCCCAATTGGTATTCAACCAACGATTACGCTTCAGGTAGGAGGTTCAAGCTGGCTTGCCGATGTCTGCGCCAAGTAGTTTCAGTGGTATACGGCGTCGGCCAGCGTTTCCTGCCAGGACGGTGCACACATCGCCATGGAGTGCGGTCGTAGAGTGTACAGCGCAGACTGCACGATTGTCGACTCGCGTATACTGCACGACCTGCGAAATTACCAGCAGTTCTTCACCCCTTATTTAGCGCCGAAAAGATTACCCTGCCGCAAGTGTAAGGATCGATAAGCTCGCATGACGCGGCTTGAGCCCTCTATACAGCCCCAGTAAAAGCAGCCGAGCGTCGTGTACTGGCCGGGCGTAAGAACCAAGTCACTCACTCAGTCAACGAACCTTCGCTCAAACTACAAGTGTAATTAGTTTCCGAAAAATGTGTCCATTTACTTGCCGTCATGCGCTTCGCAGCTGCGCTCGATAGCCGAGCCGCTTTGCCTGCGCTGATCGAAAGGGAATCGACCGAGGCGATCAGCGCGCGGCTGCTGTAACGATCGCCGAAGGCCTCCCCAATCGCGCGCTTCTCTGCCCTCTGCAAAGCGGGCTCTCTTGCCGATGATACTCTGCCGCTCCACAAGAGTGGTCGGTATATAATGCGGGAGCCGGCCATCTGGCCCAGCATCGAGCGCAATGTGGGAAGCTCGGTGCCCCCGTTCGCGCGCGTACAGTGTGTGCAGGCACGGTCGTTTTCGACGTGCAGGGCTGGGAGCCATTTCGTGTACGCATCCTGGTTTCTACCTGAGCTCCAACTTCTTTGTTCTTTTCACCTGCGGCGAACGTTTGGTTTCTTGAAGCGGACATCTTACTTCTCGCCGGCTGCACGTATGTCGAAGGGCTTGAGCGTAACGCGTACACATATATTACCGTCACCGCATACCTCCGTCTTGACGGGACTCTGGCGTGACCCTGCAGCGCCAGAGGCGGCGCCTCGTGTAGTTGAGTGCAACCTAAACAAACTGGAGCTATTTTTGCAAAACGCGTCTTATTTGCACATGCTCGTACTGACAATGCAACCGTTTTACATTGGTTTGTTTGTATGCGGACACAGGCAGAACAAGACTCGTATGCAATAACGGATGTGCGGCTATCTCGTAATAGTCATGAGTTCATAGGTTCATGATTCATTCGCCTGATGCCGCGGTTGCCTTCCTGGAATTCGATCTCGCACAAAAAGTTCGCCAAAGTATAACGACTTTGAAAAGGTAAGATTTAGGAAGCACTTCCCCTTCCTTCGATGAACGCAGCAAACTTAAGACCTCCTAGCGAGGTCGTGGGTTCTTAAACAGCGACAAATCTGAACGTTACAGCATGTCGCTGCCATGTAAACGCTACCGGTGCATCCCGAAATCAATCCGCGAACTCGCACTGAGAAACAGAACGCCTGGCGGCTGACAGTCATGAGACAGAAAGAGAGATGGAAACTTCAGAATTGCTGGGCGTAGCTAGAAACTACCCACGCCTACGTCAAAGTTCTAGTGCCATTCTTTTGGAGAAGCGTATAACCAGCTTATTTTTCGGAACAGTATCGTCCAAATAACTAAATTTACACACTTCTGTAACCGCTGCTTAACGTTGAAGTTTGCAACTTACACGCTAGCCTGAACGTCGCAAGATGCAGGGTGAAAGCCGACATGAAATCGCCCATTTACGATCCAGTGCGTGGAGGCCGCCCAGGTACTGTTTGCTATACGCGAATACACCTGCGGCTCGCCTGCGGTTAACCGCTAGTCTCGCAGAGCGATGTCAGCTCGCATAGATGGCTGCGCTGTTTCCGCACAGGCAGATTAAAGCATTCCAGGGAACTTTCACGGCCTTGCGCCATGGTTCGCACATATACTGTCGCGCGAGTGAAGGATGCGAAGGGAGGATACATACGACGAACCAAAATTTTACGCCGGGCCAAACCCGCGCGCGACAATAATATTCGCGAAACATTCCCGCCAGCCTGATAACACCTTCCGGGGGCTTCGCTCTGAAGCTGTAGCAAAGGCGACCGCGAACGGCACGCGCGGCAGGCATCAACACCACGATAACGCGGCGCGAAGCGGTGTAAAGCTTCCCCATTCAGTTTCTCACCTGCGCCCTTTCCATCCGTGGAGAGCGTGCATAGTCAGCGGAGTTTGTGCCATAATTTTGTGCGCGATTATAACTCCCGCCCGGTGCAGCACCTTTGCTAGTGCTCGCGCCCCGTTTTTTGTTTATGTGCTTAAATTTGGCTCCGCTGTTCACTATGCGCTGCTGTTTTGTATTGCAACGCCACAAAGCGATTATTGGCTGCTGAAGCTGCACACCGCAACCAAGCTCGTGTGGCGCAATCTCGTACAAAATCACCCTGCTGCTTGGCAAACGAAGGTAATTTGTAACTTTTAACGGCAGACGCCAAACTGTGAGCCGAAAAACTGGCCGGGTTTCAACAGCAAATTTGGAAAGCAAGAAATTTGGCCTGTAGTTATCGATCAAATCGCTCTTTTTAAGTGGCCACTATAGAAACAAGGCCCTTTCCTAAGTTTCGTAACGCCAGCACCGTTTCTGCCTGGCTCCACGCATCCATAACGACCATCCGTGAAGAGCGGGAAAGAGTGAAGGTCCGCGGTGGATGCAAGGCCGCTTTCTCCACAGCGCGCCGCCTCCATCGGCAAGCTAGCCGTCGTATAGTTGGCGCCCAACGTGCCCAAACTATAGCGAGCGCAGCGAACGCATCCGCGCAAGTCGTGTTCGTTCACCGAAGTCATCGGTCCAGATATTGCGCGAGCTAAACTGTGCGCGTTCGCGCAAGGCGTCTTATTATGTGCCAGGTAAATGATTCATGCGTGTGCACGTGCGCGGCGTCTTTCTTCAAGGAGCCTTTGCGAAGAGTCCATGGCGCAGAGAGAGAGAGGGGGGGGGGGGATGCAAGCAGAGAGTTTCGAGCATTTTTCATCCCGTCCGGAAACGTTCCGCGGCGCGGTGCACGCCGAGAGCGCTGGAGCGGCATGTTGCGCGTGTCGCGGAGCCGGGCGCGACGAGGCGGCCGCTTCCGCGTCCAAGGATGCGCGCACCTTTTTCCACGCGGCCGTCCGAGCAGGGCTGGCCGAGGCAGGCGGACAGCGCACGGTCGTGACTGGAATCCGGCCCCTCTGACCCGCGGCAGGGGGAGCAAACTGTGTCGCCTTGGCCGCGCGCGTCCAAGTTGGCCCAGCGGCGGCTTGCTGCGGGATACGGCTGGCAGCGCGCCTTGCTCGTAATAGGAACGATAAATGGCCGCGCGGCGCGATGAAGCAAGAGCGCGCGCTTTCTCGCACAGGCGCGCTGAAAACGTGCACACGTCGTGAAGAGGCCGTATACACAGGGGCCGTTCGAAAGTGCCACCGCCACTGCGGGGAAAAAAAGAAAAAAAAATGAGGCGGAGAAAAAAATTGCTCGATCGACACGGCTCACCTCGAGGGCCGAGGCAGAAGCGCACGCTAATCGGCCATCTCAAGGCCACCTGTTGGCGCACGCGAGCCAGTAGCGCGCTGGCTGTCGCATCTGCTTTCCGACGTAGCGGGCCGCTCCCAGGTTCCAAACCTGGCGCTGGGCCTCACGTAAGTGCACGGCAAGCGTCCTTCATACATTTGCAAAATGATGGCATGCTTTGAACCCCATTTATTACGGGGTGCGGCGGCTGCCATGCCGACGCTTTCGTCGAGTCCACAAGTGGTTCATGACAGTTCTTCGCATGATCGACGCACACGCTTTCTGCTCGTATATTACGCATATGCGCCGTGAAATCGGGCACCCCCTATTAATGATATTTTGCCACACGTACGACGAAAAGTGCCGTGAACAAAAGCAACGCATGCTTCTCCTGAAAGTCACCAAGGCAACTCAGGAGATAACAGCATGATAGCACGCCACAAACGCATCGGCAGCAATCGTCTCGGACCCGCTGCGGGCCGTGCAAGGGCCAAATTACTCCGAACGCACGTTTAAGAGGGACAGTGTCAGTTCACAATGCGATTCACGCGCGAGGAAAAAGGAACTGCGGGACACCCGCGTAGAATAGTAATCTAATTTTGTCTAGCGGATAAATCAAGCCGGTATTTCTGCTTATTCCTTTTTTCGCCTCCTTCGAAAAAGAGAGCAGCTTCGCCTTCGCACCGCCGGTGCGTAATCTCCCTCCGGATGACGGTCGCGCGCTGTCGGGTATAAGAAAAAGAACCGTGCTGGTCCGGCGCGGCAGCAACGGATTAGCCGTTCTGAAGCAGCCACTCGCTGTGCAGCAGCAGTACGTTAAGCCGCGGATGGCTGCAGAGCGGAAGGAGCAGCCCCACCCCCTCTCCCTGTCCGACGCAACACCGCACCGCAGAAGCCCAGCAGAGACGCAGCCCGAGCGGCGGGCCTCGCTGACGCCGCACTTTGCTCGCTCTGTGCGCGAGGGCCGAGTCCATCTGGCAGTAGATGGGAGTGCGACTGCACCCGGAGCCCGCGCCACACTGCAAGGAGAGCGGCGAAAAGGAAAGCGGGAGATGAACGCCAAATGGGCGCCCGCAAGTTTTCTCCGCGAGTGTCTCCCTTTCATTTCTGTGTTTATATATATATATATATATATATATATATTTCGTCCCTTACTCGGGCTCTCCGCCGGTTCCTGGAAAGACGGGCAAACGCGACTCCCCGCGGGAAAGCACACGGTGAAAAATTGAGCATCGGGGTTGAGACGGCGGAGCGCGCGCGCAAGATTCTGCGAGTTAGCCAAGCACGCTGCGCGAGGCGCCGTAGAGTTTTCGGATTAATTTAGTCTGAATGCGGGGCTCCCTAATGCTTACTCGCCGAAATGTAAAGCGGCGGCGCTTTTGCGTTTCACCAGCATCCAAACTCCGCCGTCGGGGCCGAGAATGGAAATGCGGAAACCCGCGAAGTATCTCCACGACCAGCAAGATCGGTAGCTGAACGTCCTGACCAGTTACTGAGAGAGAGAGAGAGAGAGAGAGAGAGAGAAATCTGTTCTTTATGCAACATATCCGCTCCTGTTTAGTGACATCATTTATTATAGACAAGGCGGAAGAGAACGACAGAGGGAAAGCAAAAAGGAAAGGGCCGGGGTTGAAAGGCCCTGTTACGTTGGAGTAGTGGGGTTTAACGTCCCAGAACTGCACAAGGGCAACAGGAGACGCCGTAGTGGAGGGCGCCGGATTAACTTCTAGCACCGGGAGTTCTTTCAAATACACTGATATCGCACAACCCACGGGCCTCTTTTGCATATTTGGGCGTCGGGGCCGGGATCCGGTACCGCGACCTTATAAACAAAACTTAGATGCCGAACGCCTAAGCCACTGCGGCGAGTGGATGTTAGACGAAGGTATGACGCGAGCACAGTGCGATGTGTGCGATGCAAACCTAGACTATCAAGGAGGAAAGCAGCAGGTAACAACAATTATAATAACAATAATAATAAAAGCTACCGTAACCATTAGTTGTAGCACGTCCATTTCACTCTCTTCGTCTTAGGGGCTATCACTTAATGTAATTGATATAACTAGGGGTTGCACTTTTCGGTTTAAACCGAAAAAATAAGCCGTTAAAAGTACGCCGGATTCACTTTTCGAAATCCGGTTTTAACCGAAGACGGCCAGTATTTTTGGTCTGCGAGGCATAGATAGCTGGCTGGTGAGTGCGAGTTACACTCGCTTAAATTTGAAAATTAATCTCTCTATCGTGTCCGTCTTTTCACGCAAAAATATGAACAGAGGAATATTCAATCACACGCGTCCTGCTCGCATACCGATTGGTTCTCTAGATGCGTATTTCAGCAAGTTATAGATAGAACCTCCTTTCTGTCGTCTCACACAAACTGTGTTTTAATAGCCAGCGCACTACCCTTGTCGCATGGGGCGAAGGCTACTCTCGCAATAATCTAATTGAGGTCGTACTGTGCACACAAAAGCCTCTCATTTGTACGGTTCTCAAGCTGACCGCTGCTCGACTGTCACCGACGGCAGATGCAAGAAAAATAGAAATGGAAGGCAGCAGCTTTTTTTTCGCAACGCTAAATGCGCAGTTCGGTCCATCACCGCTAGGAGGTTTAAACCAGCTGTCTCTTTATTGTTTTCTTTTGTTTCTAGAATTCACTGCAGTGGATACTGAGAGAATGAAAATGTGACTGGGGCAGGCAGGTCTCTATGGAGTCAGCTAGATTGACGAGCTTCCTGCTGAAATAACGAGGCCGGGGCGGGCGCGGCACATTAACAGGGTGCAATCGGGAGAGGGCTTATTAAAGAAGCGGGCTCGTGTCGGTTCTTGTTGTTGATGATGATGATGATAACGATAATGATTATCGGAAATTTACAACACCCTTGCGATCTGGTACGGGAATCGCGTATGTATCTTTTAGCGGCTTTGCTTATGGTATACCGCCTTCCGAACCGAGACACAACTTGTTACCATTCACAAATTAATGGACATTAGATGCACGCGCAGACAAACACAAAATGGTTTATTTGCGAAGAAAACTTATTTAAACTCTACATGCGCGCGCTTCCACGTCCGCACGTCTCGCTGGCGAGCACTCCGCACACTCGCGCGCACTCACTGCCTCCTCTCGCACGTCGCTCGGTTCGCCCAGACTGATTGCGTCGTGGTTCGTGTCAGCGCCGTTTCCACACACACGCGCGCACTTGGAAACACATAAGCACACAAAAGAAAACATCTGCGCACAGAAGAAGCACAAAAATACACGCAAGAGAGGCGGTGCACAGGATTGCTCGCCAAGAATCGTCGGAAAGGGGGAGTCCTGGGTCCGTTCTTTGTCCGTTGCGTTGAAGTCAGACACCTGGCTTCGGGGCAGAGCGCGCACGCTCCTAGAAACTCGCTTCCCGACTTTCAAACACAAAATGGGCACCCGCCACCATGGTCAAAAAAAGAAAAAAAAAAGGGGGGGGGGGGGGGGGATGGTTCTCACCGATACAGATGAAAATGACGCTCGCTAACAAACTTTTGCCGAAGCTCCCAGGGCACAGCACGCATGACCGGAGGAATTTTCACCGGGCAGCCAAGCTATAGGACTTGCGAACTTTTCTACAGAGATGCTTGGTTTGGTTTATTGGGGTTTAACGTCCCAAAGCAACTCAGGCTATGAGGGACGCCGTAGTGAAGGGCTTCGGAAATTTCGACCACATGGGGTTCTTTAACCTGCACTGACATTGCACAGTACACGGGCGTCTAGAATTTCGCCTCCATCGAAATTCGACCGCCGCGGCCGGGATCGAACCCGCGTCTTTCGGGCCAGCAGCCGAGCGCCGTAACCACTGAGCCACCGCGGCGGGGCCTACAAAGATGCATGTGGCAGACTGTCGTACAAGGACGATAGCAAACTCCACAGCATGCGAAAGTCGGGAGTGCTATCCGCAAAAGTCCCGAAGCTGCTATAACGTACCTAATAGTGGACGTATTTGCGTATGCTCTTATAACCGAAGGCCAGTTGAGACCAATTGGAATTGAGCACTTCGAACTACTTCCACAATGTCAATGATTCCTGTTTGGATTCGAGGACGCTAGTGTGTCTTGAAATCGCCCTTACATGCGTGTTTTTTCAGGGTTCTCATCCGCATCTGCCGTCCATGAAGATGCGGCATGCAGCTATATAGATGTCAATTCATTGATAGTTTTTTTTTTTTGTTTGCATGCATTCGCAGGCATGCAAAGTAGGACGCAGCATTTTAACCCATAATCAAGAGCGCAACAGAGCCTATCTGGAAAGCGCTTAAAAATTTGACTTCTTTTTCTACAGTCACATATATCGGCTCAAAACAAAATACAAAATTGCTAGTTTACGATACAAAATTTTCTGTATATGCAATACAACGTGGAAGCACCATGGAAATGTTCTTTACGCGTTCGCACAGCATGTTTTGTTTATATCGCTTAGATGCGCAATCTTCGATATTCGGAGCACCTCTTTTCAAGCGCCCTAAATCTCTCGTGCCTCGTAGACGTAAATCGACGGCGAAGATGCTAGTGCAGGAAGGTGATGTGATGCACGTTGGTGCAGCCTTTAAGTTGCGCCCGCTGGTTCCGAGGGAAGCCAGCCTACACTCTAAACACGAATGCACCTATATGGAGTAAAAACAAAGAGAGTGTGCTAGAGGAAATCCCCGCGAGTGATGTTAAAGCTCGCTTCGACGCCAACGCACTCTGGCTTGCAATGAGAGCTACAAGTCCTGAATCGCCGAAAAAATAAATACAGCTCATGCACATGTGTTCGTTTAATGCTGCGCACCGCTGTCTGAGGATACGTATACAAAGTCGCGGAGTGGCCTGAAAACTTTCGATAAGTAGTGCACCCTGCATGAGCGACTCTCATTCATTTGGCTTTCGTTTTAATCAGAAAAACGCCGCTGGGCGCACGATAAACTTCTACACAAATTTTCTCCCAGTACGTTTTAACTACAATACTCCGCGCGAGAAATTTGCCGCACCTGCGTCAAAAAGTTCGTTGTAAGCAATAAATTTCGTTCAGAAATCGTGTCTGGCAGGTTCATTTCCAAGAAAACTTGTTGAGTACACAAACGTCGGAAAAGATTGAGCTTTACGTAAGTTGCTGTAAGTTCCGAGGTATAACGGCCATCGTTATGCGAACGATATGACCCATATTTTTGCACGAGGCGATTTCCGCTTTATTTACTATTTACAAAGGGGCTTATGTCACGATAAAAATGTTTAACGTCCTATTCACTGAAGTACCTTTGCGATAGTATATACGACTTGCAATGCACGTGAATGTGGTGTAATCATTACAAAGCACGAGTGACCTTAGTTTAAAGCTACATCACAAGAATAGCGAATATAAAAGAAAATTTGAGTCAAACCGATAACGCAGTTTTACTTATTAGTTATTTTATTGCGCGTAGGTGCGCTCGCTTGCGCGCTTTTGCAAGTCAGAGACGAATTATCACGCGTTTTCCGCCGTAGAAGATGTGACATGCCTCTGATCCTCGTTTGTTTTTTTTTCCCTAATAATTGGTTCCTCGTTTATCACCCGACACCTAATGGTTGTTACGACCTCCTCTGTTAGTCTTGTTAAGATACTTCTGCATTCCGAAGTTCACAACAATATTGCCTTCGATCACGCGGTCGCAAAGTAGAAAAGACCACGGAAAAGACGGGCAGACGGGCACTGGTCTGCCCAGTTCTGTCAGCTTTCCAGACTACCCACTGACCCGGTTTAACATCTTTCCACTTCTTTTTCTCCATCAACAGTCAATTTCCGCCATAAATAGATGGTGCTAGGTTGCGGAGCGTTATCAAGATTGTTCTATTTGAATGTTGAATACGAATCCTTCCCGCTGTTTCTTCCTTTTTTTTTTTTTGAGAGAGAGAGAGAGAGAGAGAGAGAGAGAGAGGGCGCTTCCAATATTCTTCTTCCGTAAGTGGTGCTTCGTCTGCATCGGGTTAGCATCGAAATAAACGCTTAGCTTCGCACGAGCATACGACCATGCCAGCTGCGGACGTATCCCGTTCGAGGATACAAGCTTTATCGAAGTAATCGAAGTAAAGAAAACAGTAAAACGAGAAAAGACCACACACACACACACACACACACACACACACACACACACACACACACACACACACACACACACACACACACACACACACACACGCACACGCACACGCACACGCACACGCGCACACGCACACGCACACGCACGCACACGCACGCGCGCGCGCACACACACACACACACACACACACACACACACACACACAAAAAGGAATGACCCAGCTGATGCTCCTGCAGGAAGATTATACACGGCGCAATCGGAGTGGTCAACTGATTCCACGATGCCGCCGTCCTTGAGAACGCGGATCACCCCGCGAACCGCATTTCGTCCCTGTCCTGCATCGTTATCATTCAACTTCTCTTGATGTTTTAAGCGTGGCCCGCATGGAGCGTTTTTCCGGGCGATTCGTCGGCGTCGACGGCACCGGAGCGTTTTTTTGCCGCCGGAGAGGACGTTTTTGCCAAATCGTCGGGTTCTGTCGAAACAGATAAAAACGTCGACGCCGCGCCGACGCCAGGAGAGGGCAGCGACAGAGGGCCAATGAGAGCCGGAACGGGCGTCACGTGACTCTGGGCGGAGCCACGCCGGTCGAGAGAGACGCGCTTGCGAGCTCTCTCTGGCACTGTAGCTTGACCACCAAAACTGCGTCGTGCTTCCCGGAAAGCATAGTTATTATCCGGAAACACGGGCGTTTGACACACCGAGGGTACCGAGTTCTAGTTCACTATAGTACCGAGGCTTGGGCTTCGGGTTTCTCGGCCGAAACGGCCGAGCAGCGTGTTGTCTCTCGGAGGAGTCGCTTTTAGCTGGCCGCGCCGTCCATCAGGGGCACGCGTAAACGGTAGCGCCATCTAGTGACAAGACGCCAAAGCACATAAACGCTGTGTTGAAGAATTTTTTTATCCGTAATTGCTGATAACTACGATGGGTGCATTGCGAGCCTTTTTTCGTTCCAAGTAGAAAAACTGCTAATAGATGAAAATGTAGCAAGTGAATAAAAGCTAGACAACTGCTTCACCAGGTGTCGTTCTTGCGAGGCAAACACAGTTAGGCCTAAGAGCTTGAAAATCGCGAAATTATCTGAAAAACAAAGGCTAGTTATCGCTTATACCTCTACGCGTGGGCGAGCTGTGCGAAGTAAAAGCGAACCGCTACCATCTGAGCGAGCTATCACGTCGAAGAATCCAGCGGTGACATGTATTTATTCCGAAGTGGGCGAGCAGGGCGCAACCATCTTGTCAACGTCGCCCGTAGCGCGCGCCGCTCGGCTGCTGACCATGCGGGAGTGAATTCGTCGACGCCGGCGCGGGCGTTGGGCGCGCGACGCGATTTCGAGGGTAAAAAACGCTCCATGCGGGCCAGGCTTCACAAGCTCGAGCGCGAAACGAGGTTTTGCAAATCGTGCGCGATGGCTCTTTCAGGGCCCCACCGGTCGGCGCATGCGCTGCCGGAAGCGTTTACGGCCGCTCTTTCCCGCCTGCCCTCCGCTGCCGCGAGCGCACCGGGGAGCAAGGTCTGCCACTGCGACGCTTTTCCGCTTTCTGTGTGCGCGATTTCTTTCCTTTCTTTTTTTTTTTCTGCTCCGTTGAACTTTCCAGCCGGTGTCTTCTCGAGGCAGGAAGGAATGAAAAAAGAAAACGTACTGCACGCATGCAAATAATATGGGCGCAGCTGCTGTGTCGCAGCAGCCGCGTCGCTGGTTCATTTATGTTGGACAAGCGTGGTGGGTGACCGTCCTGCATGTACGGCGCGTGTACCGCTCCATTACGGCGGTTAGAAAGTCAGCGCCTCGTCTAGGCGGCGTTGTTTCCTCTTTCGCGTGTGTGAGTGCTAAAAAGGGAAAGGGGGGGGGGGAGCTCCGCGGGAACGCAATTTATCACTGGAGTTAAAAAGTCGCTAGAGTCGCCTTGTTCATGGGGAGCGATTTAATTTGCAGGAGTGCTGCGTGAAACGTGGCATTCATCGTGGTCGCGGCCGACAGCTGGGCTGTGCTTTGCGATCGTGGCGGCTCGAGGGACGGCCCCGCCCATTGAGCGAGTTTGGTCGCCTATACGTGTACCGGAACATGTCCTCTATCGAACTTCCTAGGATTTGCTGCTGGCCCGTGTAACGAAGTTCTACCCCAGCTGTCACTACAAATCTCTGAAAGGACGAGGGCGTTAGCTCTGCTCACCCTCCCACATTGTTTGGAGCGCTGGTGATGCTACGTGAACCGCACTGCGGAGCCCAGAGCGAAACCTGCTGGCCTGGGAACTTCTGGGAGAGGACGGTGTGCGTGCTTCAACTTACTCCACAGTTAAGGGCATCTTTCTTTCTGCTTCCGGGTTGCGGACACGACGCATTGTTTTCAGAACGGCCTGTACGCACTCAGGAGCTCTGAGGGGAAGTTAGGACGGGGATAGTTGAAACCGTTGCCGAGCTGGCTAATCAGGGAAGGGGGGTCCGGGGCGCGCATACTCCCCGCTCCGCGACTTGTGGCGGCGCCCGCACTCGCCCGCTCCGGTCGCAGCTGTTCCTCCTCACCGCAAAACGCCAATGACCGACCCGAATAACGTAACCCAACAAGAGCCGAAACGTGTGGTGTGTGCCGCTTGAAGTCTCTTGGTAACACATTTATTTAACGATATTAGCACAGCGCGCCACCATGCGAGAACGCTTTGGCGGCACCGTGCCAAAGCGCTGAACGCGAGTGGATTTTGTCGGCGACTGACCAGCAAAGTATACAAGCGACTGACAGAGGGGCCGAATGCTTCTTCAGTACTTCTTCAACCAAAAGTCTGGCCGCCTCGGCATGGGAGTTTTCGACAAATTTTGCGCATTAGTTTCCCTCAGAGCTTTTGTTTCGCTATCCGACTAATGCATCTCATCGTGCTCCTCCCGTGGGGTCGGGCACGCGGCCTAGGCATGAACGCGAGACCGCTACTGGCCTCCTCCGTCCGTCCCGAGCACCGCGAGGAATCTGGGTGCGCCAGGCTTCTCACGATAGTCTTTTGTCTCATTTTTCTTCTCTCGGCGCCTGGGGGCCGCAGACACGACGTGCGCTTTGTGCTGAGCAGGGAGTGCGCGTCCTGCGGCGAGCCGCGGTGGAGCCTCGGTGTGGCCCGCGGTTGGCCGGCGGAAATGGATGCCACGCCGCCGCGAGGCGCCGGAGGCACGCCCGCGGGCTACGGATCGAATACTCGCGGCGACAAAGCTGCGCGGAACAAAGGTGGACCCGGGCCCCTTTGTTGTCCCGCTTACGAAAGCAGGCGCCGGTGCGCCAGCTCCACGCTGCCCGAGGAACCGGGCCAATTGTGCCCCCTGCCGCGACACGGCCGCGCTCCGGTTCGGTGCTGCGTGCGCGGCCAGGTCTTAACAAGGCGCGCGCAAAGTGTGCGTGCTCATTATCGGCGCCCGCGGCTGCTGCTACAGGAGCAGCCGGGATTCCAAAACTTCTCAAGGTGGCCCGATAGAAGCCGCCGTTCTGGCACGCGCGCGGTCCAACTCCGCACTCTCGCTTGCGCAACTTTTTTAAGGCGAGACCGCAGGCCGCTTGCAAGCCAGCCTTCTTGATAAACGCGGCACCGCGGGGGAAGAGGTTCGTGGCGTGCTTCGCCTACGCTGCCGCGGCCTGCAGCAGAGAGTATACTATCAGCTCCATGTGCCTCGCGGGGTGGCTTCGCACTCGTATCTGGACGAAGGTGCGCCAAGCGCAGTCGGGATCGAGGGAAGCAGATACACTTCTATCGAGTCCTTTCTTCGGTAAACACAATTTGCGAATTACGTGCACATTTGCATAAGCTGAATTTTCCACCAGTCGCTGGCGCCGCGGGCATCGCGTCAGAGCTCCCCTAATCGTTGCTCGCTGTCCTAATTAACCTACACCCTCACATTATGATCTATGAACGCCTGACTATTCCGGCTGGTTTCTCTGTTGTGGTCTACAGAGAGCAGCCTTTGAGAACGTTTTGGTAATGAATGACAACCGGCCGGCCACTCACTCTGAATAACTATTCTATCTCTATAGTTAATAAAGCGGTAAGTGGCCAACAAATAGTTTCTGATAACCAGCCTAGGGGCAGAAAGCAGCGCTTGTATAGGGCACAAATCTGAATTTCAGTCAACTCGGCAAGAGATCCGCGCTGAAGGAGCGCTTCTGCGAGCTTTACAGGGTGACAGCTTGATAGCCTCGCGGCAGGAACGCTGCGCCGCGTCTTCGCTCTCACCGCTGGCCGAGAGACCCGAGGGGCGCTGAGCTCACCGTTTCTCTGGGCCGCGAGTAAATCCGGCCACGCTTCCGGGGGCACGGGGCGCAGAGCGCGCATCCCCCAAATGAGCTCACCATCGCCACTGCTTTGCAGAGGCCCGGTCTGGGCTCAGAGCTTCGTGCACGACGCAGTGTCGTCGAGGACGGTGCGCGGAATGTGTTTGGCCAGCTAATCATCGAAAGCCGATTAGTCTCCGAAGTCGCAGAATAACTGCTCCGGGCGCAGCGTGCCGCTCTAAGGCTTTGATGCAGCCGGAGCTCCAGGTTTCGCAACCGAGCGCTCGAAGATTGCTCGCAAAATCCATCTCGGTCGTAATGAGATGAACCGGAAACCTCCAGACGGCACCGGCGAGAAATCGCCGGCGTCGCGCGGCCGGACATGGAAGAAGCGCTGGCGTCAACAGACGGCCGATCGAAAACAGCGCCGCTAAGAGGAGGCTGCGCCGTTTGTCAGCAACCGGAGCCGTAATCAATGTGTCCGCACGGCGCCTTTTTGCCGGATGAACGGAAGAGGCGCGCATTGACGCGCGACAGCTCGGCGTTTTGTTCCGGGAAGAAGCTTCAGCCGGAAAGGTCGCCGCTGATGAGCAGTCTCTTCAGTTTGTTTTTGGCTTCCAGGAGGGACATTCGAGCTGCAGTCCAGTGTCTGCGTTACTTGCCCCTTTCCTGCCCGAAAAGCGCAATACTGGCCTTCGGGAACGTGCAACGTTCGCACCCAGCGTTATCCATGCAGCGAGCGTCTTCACAACTACTTAAGAAGCGGCTAACCCTGACAGAATATAATGAATAATATATACGAGCGCAGGTATACGTTAATTTCAGTACGATGCCGAGAAGCAGGTCACGCACGCTCGTTAACGCTCGAGAGGATCCCTGGCTCAAGTTTCCTAATAAAGTTCTCCATTGTTTTAGGTGCCGAAGGCAGCAGCGGCGCTGTCCTCGGGCCAGCCTTCGCTCCGTGTACGCCTCGGTGAAAGTGCCGGTGCGTGCCGCGGCCGCAGTGCGGAAAGTTTAAACACGGGAAACGCTTCTCAAAGTCACGCGACGGCTCGCGCCAAGCCGCGGGGGCCTGGAGAGCATCGCGGTATATACCTGCTAATCTCGGTGAATAAAGCGGTGGTGGGGATCACGCGTCAAGCGCTGTATTCTTCGCTGCATTCTCCCTTTTTCAAAGCAGTCAAGTGTAACCGAGGGCCCGTAAGGACGAGCTGATCGCTGCCAGGCAGCATTTATAATACGAAAACAAATTAGCTGCAGCTATTTGTTAGTTATAGTCGGCTAGCTACCACTGTTTAGCACCAATTATCGGTAAATTTCGTCGCGCAGACTTCCGTCGATCGATGTGATCAACCAACCACGAGTAAGCTCGGAACTTCGCAAACGCCGACATAAATACAGCTGGCCGAAAGAAGAATGCCTCAGCAAGTAGGTGTTCAGGATAGCGGACATCGAAAACTTGAGAACGCCGCGCACGGTGTTGCGCCAGGCCGCTTCCATTGTTGAAGTTTCTGCTGCCCGCAGGGGAGAGCGCACCAGCAGAAGCGTCCTACTTCCTCCCTCTCCGAAATAGCATCCCTCCCCTTGCGCCATCTCCGCCGCCACCAGCCCCACACCGAGAATAAAGAAAACTGCACCTCAAGACGGACACCTCGCAACGATGTTCGGTGCGGCCCGAGTAAGGAGCCGGGGAAGGAAACTAGCCGGCTCTCGGTTTGCAAAGCCGCCAGTCATACATTTGCGTTAGCCCCAAAAGGCACAAAAGGCGCGACGCGTGAGCGCCTACTTCGCGCCGCTCCTTTCCCGCCATTTTCTGCCTTTTGTTGTTGTTCTGTTGCCTTATCTTTAGAAGCAGCGTTAGTGCATGAAGGCGGCAAGTGTCATATATTGTCGGGCTTGTGCGGCCACGTGTACTCTTCAGAGATATGCTCCCTGTTTGTTTCTTTTTTCTTCCTTTTCTTCCTCTATTTATCCTTCAAGAGATAAAGGAGCCCGCGAATGCCGGCTCAGGTCCCTCGCGCAGAGCAGAAGCCACTGCGCAGCCACCGGCCGCAGTTCTCATCCGTGCGAGCGCTCAAACTACGCTGCATCGTGACGCAAAGGAAACACATCTGCAGCATTTTCAGCTTGTGAATCCAACGTGTCACATAGCCGCAGCTGGTACTGCCAAATACGCCGCTCGTCCTTTCCATTGAAGGGGTCCCGGAGTACTTTGTTGAAAGTGGTGCAATTATACCATCCGATCCGTTTGATCGTGTGCCGACGAACAAGTGAAACAAACATATAGCTGAACTACGCACAGCGCAAGACCCACAATACTGCTTTGGGAACTGAATTTTAATTCCCGTGCTTCCACAGTACTTCATTTTCTTTCTTAAACCACCGTCGCTATTAATACCGGTCTGAAGACTTAATCCCGGGAGCCCAGAACATTAGAGCTAATAACCAACCATGGAGACGGCCGCAGTACTGGCGCTCCACGATGCAGCTGGAACAGGTGGTTCGTCAAACAGAACTAAGCAGTATTTTATTCATACTGGTGAACAGCGCAAAAAAGGCGGGACGTTGCCGCTCATTGTGAAAAGTGCAAATGCCAACATGAAAGGGAGCAAGAAAGGAAATCGGAACAAGATGGCGGGCTTCCGCGCACAAAGTTCCGCTGCAAAAAGTGCAAGTGCGCACCTGAGTACAAGAAAACCGAAGTTCTGTTCCGCCATAATGATAAGCTCACGCGCGAAATAATGGAAGCGCATCACATCCACAGGCAAGGTGATGAATGCATCAGCAGTCCTTCCGTGGCACTTAGCAACAAGGAATTAGAATACATCACTTCACATGTGACATAGGTTTTGATTTTCACGGCCCTTTTACACTATCATCTTACTTCTTTGTGTTATGTTTTCGGATATATATACCCTTCCGTCCTTCAATAAACCCAGTTGATAGTCAGCGCTTGTCTTGTCGTTGTCCCGCCTTTTTTGCGCTGTCCACCAGTATGAATGCATACCAACTTGCCCAGATCTCAGTATTTTATTGTCTCTCTTTCACGTTCGACCCTCCGAGAGCATTTTGCTTTCTTTCAGCGTACCGTGCTTTCGGGGTAGAGAGTTCCAGTTCCCAGCTCATATGCCACGGCAGCCGGAGCCGCGGAAAAAACTGAGTCCATTGTAGAAAGTTTCGTTAGCGGCCGAGCATAATGCCGCCACAGTTGCGAAGACAACATTACCGTGTGTTCGCTTTAGTAAGCCAGCCCCGATAAACAAATGAAGAAGCCTCGCTTCTAAAAAAAAAGAAAAGTTCTTAAGCCGGGTGAAAAAGAGTGCGCTCTCGTCGAACCGCCATACCCTGCGAACGGCGTGCACAAGCTGGCACCGGTAAAAAAAGAGGCTAGACTCGGCTGGGGGGAGCGCACCGAGGACGCACCTGACGCGACGGCTGCCTGCGCGTCGGGGAGGACCAGTGGGCGCCCACTTCGGCTGACGGCGGCACAATTCGGCCCGCAGCGGCGTGATGCATGCGCCGAATGAGGTCCCGCTGGCCGGCAGCGCTCGCAGGCCCTCGTAATGTCCATCGACGGAGGATGACCTTACGCTGGAATGCGGGGCCGCGTTTCGGGCGGACATGCGCCACCCTCTTGCCTTGAGTTCGAAACGTTTTCCGCTTCGCGCCGGCGAACGCCGAAGAGCGCGCACGCTAGCTGTCGCGCCTCGCAGCACAGATCGCTTCCGAGTCATCGCGCAGCTGTTTCCGGTCCACGAATGCGGGGCTAAACTACTGGCGGCTGCCAGTGTGTTTGAGGAAATTCGCCTGTCGACGAACGACGCCTATGGCGGTGAAATTGTTGGAATGAGCATCGACTTGAAGCGCAGCCGCTGCCTTTGAAAGACGACAGTAGATCTTTCTCGGAACTCTGTCCTATATAAATTTATGCAGGTGCCAGTAAGCCGGGGCCATCGCCAGACCAGCGCAGTACCACCAGTTCAGCTAGCAAAGGTGGCACGACTGGAAGCGAGTGACTCGTTGGTCGAACCTATTCACGCAAATCAAACGTTGCGTAGGCTTCTCAGGAGGGAACAGCAGCAAGTAACGTCCAGCTCAGCGCTGCAATATGGCTAAAATGGAAGAATATTGCAACTTATCATTGTAGTGTCCGTTCGTTCGCTCTCAAGGCCGCAGCAACGGGGCGTGATCATTTTTGTTCGTGACGCGAGAAGCGACCGCACTAATCTCGGTTGATCACAGCCACGAAGAACTGCATCTACGTTTGTCCAGATTACTATAGTTGGTTTTGACCGGTTATCTCGAAGTTTCCCTGCCGGCTTTAAATTGAGCGATGCAGCGAGCAGCGGGCATTCGTATTTCGACGACTGACAAACACGTTTGTTGCTTACGCCTCTGCCGTGCTGTTCAGTTCTTTTGCGGGCGCAAGTCAGCCCAAATAAAGAGCTTCGTTTGCAAGTCTTGTTGCTGTCTTCCTGACCGATGCACTGCCGTCACTACAATGTGACAATATATACAGCCTTTTGAAATTTGCGTCCTTCAAGAGCACGAAACAAAAAAATCGCCGTGACCGGGACAAATAACTACAAGAAGCGTTTCGTTAGTCCCCAACACTTTTTTTCCAGCGGCAAGTGTTGCACTCAGTGGGCGCACTATTTGCTCGCAACCAGTTTCATTTTTTTTTTTTTTCAAGTGTCATGTATATGTAGTAACCGGTAAAAACTGTAGCGTTATAAACCCGCATCGCTCTCAGGCTTACTGTACGTTCGAAAGAAATCCACTTGCAGCAGAGGAATAGAGAGGTGGGCCCAGAGTACGAACCCAGGAGTCGTTCAGCACACGCACCGAGAAACAAACAAAAAATATATAACAAAAAAACTCACAGAGGTACGAACTCTTACAATTGCGTCTAGTGTTGCGACAGCGTTTCGACATCATCGCATGAAAGGTCTCGCTGCTGTGTTGTCCGCCCTTCGGCATCGCCGCCACCATATACCTGACGTCCCAAGGGAAAACCTGCATGCAGGACGCGTCGACCATTGAAAGTGTTGACACTTTGTTCTAGTTCGTACCACGCGCAGCTTTTTTGTTGTTGTTGTTGTTGACTCCTTTACTACGCTGCAGATTCGCAGCGCCCGGAAGCCATAACAACCGACAGCTTCTCAAAAGCGACAGCCAATCAGCGCGCAGCGCAAGCTTTATTACGCGTTGCAGAGCGCTGTTAGTCCACTGTTAGGGGAATGACGTCATACGTTTGCGCTGGGGTTTGCGTCTTAAGTTTGCGACAAACCCAAGACGCAAGATTCATTCCAGAATTTTGCCCAGGATCGTAGCGCTCCTGCCGACGGGCGCCGATGTTTTGCGACTGCAGAGCTAACATGCACCTACTTCTCCGTCCGATGCTGCGCTGGCGATATCAAGAAGAAACAACGGAAACAGTTTGCCTTCTGGACTGCAAAAGCAACGCTCCAAACGCATGATTTACTTTCAGGGGTTACGTCGACATCATAATTCCATGGCACATGTTAAACTTCGGCAGTAATGAGAACGAGAGTATGCTAACAACAAGTGTTTGTTATGGGTCGCTTACATGCATTGTACGTACTAAATATTGGCTACCAGCAGCTAAAATCGTGGCTGACATAGGAACAGCGTTCTTTCCCACTTTGTGTGACACAAGGGACACAAGGAAGTATCACTTTTTGTTTGTGGCAAAACTG